>NC_057950.1:28832321-28934821 GCF_018555375.3 Anguilla rostrata | reverse complement strand
CCCGACCCTGGCAGCACGTCCCTGGCAGCCTGAGTGTAGGCATACCCACCCCCTCGGTGGTGCGGGCGCTGTAAGTGTTTGCTCAGTAGCGTGATAGCGGCAGCGGCTGCCGCTCTATTTCATTATTTCCGTATTGATTTGTGCGCGGCGGGCTGTTGTCCCGGCGACGGTGTGTCCGTTGAGCGCGCGTGAAGCGTGAGTCCTTGAGTGTCCCTTCAGAGTCGGCCAGAACTCTCCCTGGAAAAAATAATGTAACCTTCTGCTGTTTAAAAGCAGGCTGGGGTATTTGTGGAGTTTTTGTATCCCAGTGTCCTCTGCAGCATTGAGCTTTTCATGATGTCAGTAGAGCTGACAAGGTGGTGTTGCTCTATGGTTGTTTGAGTCTGTTCAGTATTTATTTGTGAGCCATTAGTCTTAGCTGCTTTAGCATTTTAATTTTAATGAACATATCATTATCATATGTAAATATATATCTGTAAGAAGTAACACAGAGTAACCACGATAAGTTTCCCTTCTGAAATGTGCTGTCTGAAACATAAGTTCTGGATGGAAATTCAAAGGAAGGTTTTCCGCGTTCATGAGTAGATCGAACTGTAAATGGTAAATGGACTGCATTTATATAGCGCTTTTATCCAAAGCGCTTTACAATTGATGCCTCTCATTCGCCAGAGCAGTTAGGGGTTAGGTGTCTTGCTCAAGGACACTTCGACATGCCCAGGGCGGGGTTTGAACCGGCAACCCTCCGACTGCCAGACATTCGGTCTTACCTCCTGAGCTATGTCGTCCTTGGACGTCCACTGACCATTCCAGTCCCTCCCGGGGGGGGGGGGGGGCGATGGGTATTGGCGGTGGCGGAGGGGAGGGGAGGGGAGGGGGGGGGGGGGTCTAGCTGCATTTACAGTGCGTCTCTTTCCAAAAACAGCCCTGTCATATTTGTTCAGCATCCCGCTGCGCTTGTGTTCTTCTCTGTGTCCTTGCTCAGTTCATTTTTCTCTCTGGTCTTTTCCTGCTCAGTGTTAATGTCCCTGCAGGCAGCGCTGCGTTCGGGGTTCGGCCTGCTTCAGCCGAACCGCTGTTCTGCTGCAAATTCGCGAAGATGAACAAGGAGAAGAGTCTGAGTGCGTTCATCGATAGGTGCACTCGTACGTCTCTTTACATTGCAATTGTCGACACAGAGGTTGCTGAATTCTTGGATGAAACCCCACCCCTCTTAACGACGGACAGCTTGGCGCTTTGAGTTTAGCAGCTTTGAGAAAGGTATGAACCGCGGCACTGTCTGACGTGGTCGGGCTACGGGGCGTGTGAACCAGTCTGGATGAAGCACGCAAAGGCCTTTAGTCTGTCAATCACTCTGCCCTGTTCTGGACGGGCCGCTCTTCCATAAGACCCCAAAGCCTTGTGGAGCAGTGTCTCTGCACTCTCCCCCTAAATCCGGTGTCCTTCGCGTGGTTTTAACGTGGGTTTGGGGGCACGTTGAGCAAGCTGTACTCAGGCCACATTACAGAACCTAAAAGCTGCGTTGGCTGGAAACACAGTGGTTCGTGAGCAGCTCAGCCCTGCGGGGTTTTGTGACATATGATGGTGATGCACTTCCTGGTTCCTTTGTGCTGATAATTACCGTGTTCAGCACTGGAATTACTGTCCTGTGCACACGCCGGGGGTGGGGGGGTTGGGGGCGGGGAGGGGAGGGGGGGGCAGGCCTTTAGGAACCGGGCCAGCTCGTGTCCCGGCAACAGCTTCGCCCAAACGATCGTTAAGCTCCTCCCAGACGATGGAGCAGCCGGAGTTTTATTTATTTATTTCTTTTTCCCAGGGCCTCAGCCGCGGTGTTAACGTGTTCACCGGCGGTTAGTATGCGTGAGAGGGAGTCTTGCTTGGAAACAGTGGCTGTAATCGCTGAGGTGCACTCTGGGAAACGGCGCCTGGAGAAAGCTCACGTGAGCGCACGCGCCCCTCTCTCCAGCACACGGGCGGTTTTGGCGTTTCTCTCCTGGATGGAGGGGGTTTTTTGTGAGGGGGGGGGCTGTATTGCTCTGGTGGGACATTCAGAGCCTCTCTCAAACTGCTCGCTTGAGCTTTCTCTCACAGAGCTGCAGGCTGTGGCTGACAGGCTGCTGGGAGGACCGCTCTCTTTCGAGCGCGTCTCCGTCCCGACCCAGGAGTGCTCCACCGTGCCCCCCCCCCCCCCCCAGCGCTGGGGCCCTTGCGCGTAACGGGCTACCTCCCGTCAGAGTGCAGGAGCTTGTTAGCGCTTTCTCTGGGAGTTTGGGACAATAATGCTGCCGGGGGGGGGGGGGCAGCTCTGAAAAATCTGCCACAAACTCCGCCTGAGTCTCCTAGCTCACTCGTCCTCGCCCAAAAGAGACGTTTCTGTGCAAAAGCTTTGTTGTTTTAAAGTTTTTCACCTTTGAAGGTCAGAAGCGCTTCAGGATGCATGTCTGTTATTTAATGCACTGTATGAATCTGCTTTACACAAAATGTGCAGATGCACAGATTATGGTCTGGGATGGCCTCAGGGATGAATGATGCGCACTTTGAGTGTGCTCATCATCTTCAGCTGCATTGTTTTGAGCATCCGATCTGTTGGAAGAGAGCAGGGCTGCCCAACCCTGCTCCTGGAGATCTACCAGGAACAGGGTTGGGCAGCCCTGCTCTAGCTGTTGAATGAGGTGTGCTTTGTTAGGGTTGGAATGAAAACCTAAAGGACAGTAGATCTCTAGCTGTTGAATGAGGTGTGCTTTGTTAGGGTTGGAATGAAAACCTGAAGGACAGTAGATCTCTAGCTGTTGAATGAGGTGTGCTTTGTTAGGGTTGGAATGAAAACCTGAAGGACAGTAGATCTCTAGCTGTTGAATGAGATGTGCTTTGTTAGGGTTGGAATGAAAGCCTAAAGGACAGTATATCTCTAGCTGTTGAATGAGGTGTGCTTTGTTAGGGTTGGAATGAAAACCTAAAGGACAGTAGATCTCTAGCTGTTGAATGAGGTGTGCTTTGTTAGGGTTGGAATGAAAACCTGAAGGACAGTAGATCTCTAGCTGTTGAATGAGATGTGCTTTGTTAGGGTTGGAATGAAAGCCTAAAGGACAGTAGATCTCTAGCTGTTGAATGAGGTGTGCTTTGTTAGGGTTGGAGTGAAAACCTACAGGACAGTAGATCTCTAGCTTTTGAATGAGGTGTGCTTTGTTAGGGTTGGAATGAAAACCTAAAGGACAGTAGATCTCTAGATGTTGAATGAGGTGTGCTTTGTCAGGGTTGGAATGAAAACCTGAAGGACAGGGACACTAAAGGTGTGCACCTCAAGGCCTGTACTCCTGCTTTTATCTGTGCCTGATTGGTTAATTAATGCCACTCCCCTGTCCCTGATCAGAGGAGAAGAATGGCAATCAGCTGTTCTGCTGGCCCCCAAGGGTCCCATTTGAGCATCCCTGGTGTAGGGTCTTCTGTTAATGTGAGTGTTTCAGGGACCAGACGGATAATTCAGATGCTTAGTGGCTTTAGCCCGTTTAGCTGCAGTAGGGATCCCCTGTTTGTGCTGATAGAGGCTGTGGCTTTAGCTGCAGTAGGGATCCCCTGTTTGTGCTGATCTGGCTGTGGTTTTAGCTGCAGTAGGGATCCCCTGTTTGTGCTGATGGAGGCTGTGGTTTTAGCTGCAGTAGGGATCCCCTGTTTGTGCTGATGGAGGCTGTGATTTTAGCTGCAGTAGGGATCCCCTGTTTGTGCTGATCTGGCTGTGGCTTTAGCTGCAGTAGGGATCCCCTGTTTGTGCTGATTGAGGCTGTGGCTTTAGCTGCAGTAGGGATCCCCTGTTTGTGCTGATGGAGGCTGTGATTTTAGCTGCAGTAGGGATCCCCTGTTTGTGCTGATCTGGCTGTGGCTTTAGCTGCAGTAGGGATCCCCTGTTTGTGCTGATCTGGCTGTGGCTTTAGCTGCAGTAGGGATCCCCTGTTTGTGCTGATCTGGCTGTGGCTTTAGCTGCAGTAGGGATCCCCTGTTTGTGCTGATGGAGGCTGTGATTTTAGCTGCAGTAGGGATCCCCTGTTTGTGCTGATGGAGGCTGTGGTTTTAGCTGCAGTAGGGATCCCCTGTTTGTGCTGATCTGGCTGTGGCTTTAGCTGCAGTAGGGATTCCCTGTTTGTGCTGATCTGGCTGTGGTTTTAGCTGCAGTAGGGATCCCCTGTTTGTGCTGATCTGGCTGTGGCTTTAGCTGCAGTAGGGATCCCCTGTTTGTGCTGATGGAGGCTGTGGTTTTAGCTGCAGTAGGGATCCCCTGTTTGTGCTGAGGTATTCTGGCTGTGGAAGGACTGACACTGCTGTGTGTGTGAATGTTATTTTCAGACGTGGCGTTTCCACGGGTCACCTTCATTGCTTTCACAGAGGGTTTGGTTGTCTCGGCGCTCTGGTTTCCACGGTTACAGTGGAAGCTGTGGGTTGTCTGAGTGTGTCTTTGTGTGCGTCTGGAAGGGGGAGGGGTTAGTCTGCTGTCTGTCTGTCTGCTCTATTTATAGCACCATCTGGAGGATGGCTTTCTTTCTCTCGCTCCACCATCTTGAACTTCCTGCATGCACGCACACACTCACACTCACACACACACGCATGCACACGCTCGCACGCACACACACACGCACGTGCACACACTCACACATGCACGCACACACACACACACACACTCACACACATATATGCACACACACACACACACACACTTGTGGTGTTACTCAGGTGCATGAGATTAACTGGTAGGTGCCCAAATAAATTACGTATGTAAATGTATAATTTCTGTTTCCTCTGGAACTAAAATAAATGAATAAATGCGTTTGAGGACTCCTCTGAATCCTCCCTTTTTGTCCTCTGTGCAGGACGGCCTGCTGGTGCTGCACTTTGGCCTCGTCCTGCCTCCGGTTCGGCAGCGGTTCTGACGGGCCGTGCGGGTGCGGTGGCCACGGCGATGGCGGTACTGCGGTCCGGACAGCTCCTGGTGCTGAAGAGGAGGATGACATTGTCTGCAGCCAGCTGCTGAAGAGCAGAGCAGACTTTCCATCAGATCCCCTCTGACCTTTTTCCATCACATCCCCCCCCATCAGATCCCCTCTGGCCTTTTCCATCAGATCCCCTCTAGACTTTTTCCCTTGCTACACACAGAGTGCTCCTTTCCTTCACATCTTCAACTCACTGAGTGATTGGTTGTTTTTCCAGAATGATCCAAAAAATCTTTGGTGATCCAAGAAATCTTTACATCCTCTTGTCGTGTTTATTATAGTTTTTCCTGGTTTTGACTTGACGCTCATTAAAATAATTTTAGCTAAATCATTCATCATTCTAAAATGCTAATTTCCTAATGAAGATATTCCATTAATTTTTCATATGTTTTAATTGTGTTCTTGTCGTAAGTGCTTGGGAGTTAATAGAAAATGGAGGGATGTTGGTTATGTTTTCATAGCAAGAAATAATTTGTGATATTTATTTGTCTGTTTGTTTTCTTAACTGTGTTTCACCATTTATATTTTCCATTAATTTCATGATCTTTCAGTTTGTATGATTTTAATGCACAGGTTGTAAGTCAAGGCTATTCTTGTTGATGAAATTGTAACAGGGTTCCTTATGACTGCAGTTTTCATTGAGAAAGATGATAAATTCAGGGAATGTTAATTGCTCGTACCAATAAAACATGCAGATTCTGATTGTTTTGCTGCTATTGAACACCTCTGGTTTTGTGGGTCCTTCTCTGTGCGTGGTTACATGCTCTGGGGTCTTTGAACATTTCGTGCTCTGAAAATGTCAGAATACTGCCGCTTGTTTTCCTGAGTGGCGTGTGATAATCAGGACGGTTGACTGTGATGTTTAAATGATTCTTTATGACAAGCTGGGCTCTGTGGGTATGTGTCCGCCTCTCGAACCCTGGGGTTAGTTTGGGCAGATGCAGCGGTCAGACTGATGGATGGGAGCGTTCAGCACCTCTGTCTGGATCCCAGGGTTGGCCTGAGTTACCACCCCCCCCCCGCCCCTCCTCGACACCGCCTACAGGCCTTCTGGGGCTGTGTGTGGCTGACGGTGGTTTCCAAGGCAACGGGCCACCACAGGGAATTTTCCGCCATGTTTCCTGCGTTTATTTATTTATTTATTTATTTTGGCAAAAGGAGGGCAGACAGTCTGCCCTCCTTTTGTTTTTGTTTTTGCTTTATTCAAACTGAGTGAAAGCAGAGGATGTCTTTCCTTTGCCTTGATTTATTTTTTTCATTTTTTTGCGAAAATATTTGCCATTTGATGTTTCTTTTGCGGAATTTATAAGTGGACTTCTTGCTTATTTTTTATGTTTTTTTTCCCCCCATTGTTAACGCGGGTGACGCTGCGGATAATTACATGCTCCCCCTGCGGGGCTGCCAGCTTCAATCCGGCCTGGCACAGTCTGGATTCCTTACCGTACCTGCAGGGCCCATCCACACACCACAGCTGTACCTGGCGCGGGTGAACCACCTGCTATTTTAGGCTCGGTAATTTCATCAGGTTTAAAGAAGGCCTTTTGTGTATGGACTGGATTTGAGCTGGTCTTGTCTGCTGTTCTGTTACTGTATCTCGGGTATTTAGCTAGCTTTACAGCTGATGGTGCATTCGCTCATAAAGCACAGCAAACTAATGTGATTCAATTTCTGGCCTGCCTATTTATTCTAAGCAGTGGAAAATCTTATCAAGTAGTTGACCAACA
The DNA here is from genome assembly GCF_018555375.3 of Anguilla rostrata. Classification (NCBI taxonomy): domain Eukaryota; kingdom Metazoa; phylum Chordata; class Actinopteri; order Anguilliformes; family Anguillidae; genus Anguilla; species Anguilla rostrata. The sequence goes on along the minus strand of NC_057950.1, from coordinate 28,928,121 downwards.
CTGAGAGAATAGCTGTTTGTGAAAGATTGATACGTGTACATTTAAGAAAAATGCCTGCGACAAGCCAAACTTCCGTTCTTTTCCATGACACAGTAAAACCCATTCACTGGTTGTACACTTGACCTTTCAAGATGGGACTGTGTAGATGTCAAATTTTTACAATTGGAGATGAAACATTGGGGACCTTTGGGTCTTTGGGTGTTTTTGTTTTTTAATTAGCCAGGCTTGTACCGTCAGCCTGCTCGCCATGTGCTCGGAAGTTGTCTGGTTAGCCGGCTTGCTGCTTCACGCTAATAGCAGTGAAAAACCGGAGTGGGAAGACCAACTTTCTGTAGTCAGCCCCCAAAAGTACTGAGTCACAGCCGGTGACCTTAGTCTGGGATGCCCTTTCCTTTTATAGGAATGCTGTGCACTGGAAGACGTACCGAGATGGGGACGGTATGAATATTTCAGCAGGCCCTTTCTTGCGTGCCTAACACACGGTGCATTAAGGCCTGCAGAGGTGCAGCGTTGCGTGTGGGAGCGAGTGCTGGGGGGGAGACCGGAGAGCTGGTGCTGGGGGGGGAGAAATTTGGCGCGTGGAACGGAACTTCTGACCTAGGGAATGATCCCCTCCCTGTGGGTGCACCAGGGCTCCTGGCTCCGTGGTGAATGGGTTCACCGCTGGCAGCTCTTACGCGCTTTTGGGGGGTGTGTGGCGGTCAGTGTGTACAGCGGGACAGTCAGAGCTTTATTAACGCACAGCATTTATATTAATACACAGTATGGAATCTTATTGGCTGTTTTCATTTTTGGGAAAGTGCACAAAACTTATTGACTCCTGAAGGGTGACTCAGGGTTACACAGTGAAACAAATTGGATGCTGTGTCGCCAGAGCTGGACATTTCTGAGGGACGTGTAGTTTTTTTCGCAAAATTTCTATCATATTTCCATTGCCGTAAGCAGACGGTAAATGCTTGGATACCCATATTAATTGACTGAGCAAATCCCTGAGGGCGGAATGCTCTGTGATTGGACGCTGTGACTCAGGTGAGAGCTGTATGAGGTTTGTGGGTGTGGCTGCAGGCACCGGAGAGATGTAAGGCATTATTATTGCCACTGTTACTCACTTCTTTTAAACGTCGTCCCTTCCCCACTCCGGCTCGCTGAAACAGGATTTTTATTTGGGCTGATGTCTCCAGCTAGCACGTTAACCAGCTAGCACGTTAGCGCTTCGAACGCGCGGGATCAGATCTGATGTGACAGGAATGCAGGGATGCTGTCTCAGAGCTGGCAGCAAGGCGTGTCACTGCACGGACCCAATTCACCCCCCCCCACCCCCCACCCCCCTCCCCACTGCAGGTGTATAAATCTTTAAAGGTCTGCAGTGCGCGTCATGGGTGTGCCTGTGTCCCCTGCAGGCTGACTGACTTATGCACTGGCAATGGGGGGGAGGAGGGAGGGAGGGGGGCAGCGAACCAAACCAAACCAAACCTGCTTAATCCTTGCAGGGAAAGGAAATGCATTGTCATCATCATCATCCCAGGACAGTGGTTTACAGCTGAGTTGGGGAGTACACTGAGGAGGGTCCAATTACAATAACTTTTCTTCATGTGTTTGAGATTACTGCATAACTTACCTACAGATTGTGCACCACTAAAGACAGCACTCGAGTCCTGACTGTGGAAATGCCTGTTCATATTCTAGCACTTTCTAAAAGGGTTCTCACATGCCACATACATGCAACACAACCAAAATGCCTGACAGGCAAATGTTTCTGTTTATGGGAACGTTCATCTATTCACTACTTATAGGGCCCCAGACATTCTCCTGGTTGTTGTATAACGGGTTATTATTCCACTGTGTGTTCCCCACTGGCTGAGAGAGTGTGAGCTTCCACCCAAATCTGGCTGGGACACCTTTTCCTGGCCTTTGCACCCGATGAGCCCATAATGGCCTTAATGAGGCTCATTTGATTTGATGAGTTTGTGTTAAAGTGACCCGTGCACTTACTCAGACTGTGGTGTCATGCTCCCCTGGTAAGGCTGAATGAACATGTCTTCAGGATTAATGATAAAAGCTAAAACGGAAGAGCAATTACCATATTTTTCAATGTTTAAGAGAAAGCTCCATAAGTCTGGCTAATGCCGAAATTTAGATGTAAAGCTGAAAATAATTTCAGACGCCTAATAAATCTTGCAGACTGTATTCCTGTGGTTAAAGCTAGAGAGCACATCCACACACCCAACACAGTCTCTGCGTATGCGCTGAGAATTAATGAGGAAATTAATGAGATTTCTGCTGGCAGCAAGTTCCACAGCGTCTGGAAACATTAGAAGTGCAATCCAATGCAAACACGACGAGACAAAGACTCGACGGCTTCGTCAGTGCCAAGTTTTATTGATATGTGCCACACATCAGAAGAAACAGGAGAGAAACAGTTCACTATGTTTTTTCAGGATGGTTTTAAGCTAATGTTACATCACACTTAATCCTACAGAGAGTAAGGAGAATGAGCTCCCATGACAGTGCTGCCAGCTAAGCACACAGTTATAAAGCTGCTGGTGGTATTAAGGCATTTTCAACAACCTACAACATTCATTCTCTGTTTTCGTTGGCTTTGTTGGTTTGGTGTGTTATTAGGAACCTGCGCTAGATGACCGCTTGTCATCTGTGGTTTATTAAGGTTTCTGGCAGTGTAGTTGGAGCGCTTTACTTTTTCAAAGAAGAAGAAGGGTGATGAAACGTCCTCTCTCAACGCTGGTGTGCTGGGTGTGTTAGACAGACACGCCCCGGGCTGCCCCAGACTGCTCCATGCGCCAACGCTGGTGTGCTGGGTGTGTTAGTCAGACACGCCCCGGGCTGCCCCAGACTGCTCCATGCGCCAACGCTGGTGTGCTGGGTGTTAGACAGACACGCCCCGGGCTGTCCCAGACTGCTCCATGCGCAAATGCTGGTGCGCTGGGTGTGCTAGCCATGCGGTACCCAGACAGACAGAAGGGGTCTTCAGCTCCTTCCGTTAGCACGAGCAGCTTTACGCACTGCAGGGCGAGCCTCGCCCAGCGGGCAGCGGGAAACGGAGATGAGCGAGCAGGCGCTGCCCTTAATGCCTCCCGTGGGCACCCTATGGGGCCCCACGGCCTGCATACTGCATGGCATGCACGCACACTGAGGGTATTGCATCTCAATCCCAGCTTACTCTGGAGGGGTCAGGTACTACTGGATCCAGCAATGCAAGCAACACAAAATGAGATTTTAGATTGCGATAACGTGAAGGTCATGGGCCCAATAGGTGTATAATTGAGTAGGCCCCGCAGCACAAAGCTTGGCTAGAACTTCAATATGTAGAGAAACTATAACTGTTTCCTGTGTGTAGATTGACTGACACACAGAATAGTTTCATAGGCTGCTTAACCTGGGAACTAGCAGGTGGTGACCCTACCATAGATCTTTAGCTAATGAGCTTCAACTCTCAGCTGACTGAGGACTGTCTATTGGGTGTGATTACGCAGCTTAGTCCAGCTTCCAGTGCCACTGTAGAGCAGAGCAATCATGCACCATCCTTATTGGGTCTTCATCACCTCGGTATCTAGGTATCCTAGGTAAAGGAGTGTAGCACAGCGGGTAAGGAACTGGGCTTGTAACCGAAAGGTCGCAGGTTCGATTCCCGGGTAGGACACTGCCGTTGTACCCTTGAGCAAGGTACTTAACTTGCATTGCTTCAGTATATATCCAGCTGTATGAATGGATACAATGTAAAATGCTATGTAAAAAAAGTTGTGTAAGTCGCTCTGGATAAGAGTGTCTGCTAAATGCCTGTAATGTAATGTAATATCTAGGCTAAAGTCTTGCTCGTATACATGCCATCTTAAGTCCTTTGAAAAGTTGTCTCCAAAGTACCCTCCCATAAGATTTTGTGAGTTTTCCAGTTATGCAAAAAAAAAAAAAAAAAACAATACTTGGCTCACTCCTGAAAAGGTCTTTTGCACAAAATTCATCTGCTGCCTGTCGACTGTTGAAGCTGAACTAAGTGGCACATTGGAATAATTATGATGCAGTTGTGCTTGCTAATCGCTAAGGCTTGGCTATGCGGTACAGAAGCTGGTCATTGCTGCTAACGTGCCTCAGGCTCAAACACATTTAAATCGTCACTACGCACACTGTTCTGTGAGAGCGATCCGCCGCCATCTCGACGGACGGGAAGGAGAAACATCCCGTTCGTCAGCGCATGCATTCGTGCTAAACATCGACCGTTTCAGCTTTTGCGATTCATCGGGAAGCGTTTCAGCAATGTAAGCTTAAAGCCAACGACACACACTTTTCACAAGACTTACTTCTCTTCTGATGTTGAACAATTTAGCATCTACATTTCAGTATGATACGATTATGCTACCTCAAGTGCCCCCAGTGAGAAACATTGATTTACACATAAACAGTCAACCGCTATAATTAATGACCGTGTCATGTATGGTACTGTAGACTCCAAAACTACGAGAATTCAGTTAGCTACTGCAGTCTCCTGTACAACCATTTCTATCTCTATATTCCCGCTTTAAGCTTCGCTATGAATAATAACACAGCAGCTAATTATAGGAGAGAGTAAGGAGGCCTGTGTCATATGTGAACAGTCAAATGGCTGGCAGACAGTCACCATGCAAACATGAAGCAGATACATAACATGCAATTTACAGCTGATTATATTTCATTTAAACTCTTTTCAAGGGACACATCTAGGGCAATCTTGGAGAACAATACTGAGTCTGAATCTGTGCGTTTGGGGACCAAAGAAAGCAGTCTCTTCGTTAATAATGAGAGATTGAAAGCTGGACTGAACATGAACTTGTATATGCAATGCTGACTGATTTGGCCTCGTGTTCTAGACAGATTAACAGTGTTAAAGCCGGTTAGAATAAGCCTGCAAGAACAGTCTAAAGGAGTGTGTCTGACTGTCTCTTCAGGTTATTCTAAAACATGAATATTCCTGTTATTACAGTATTAGCAACCTGGCCAAACAGGGAATTGCTAACAGATAAGGTTTATGGCTGGTTTTAAGAGACAGTTGTTGATATGTAAACTGTTTATTAAACCTTGCTGTAATCTTGGAATTATCTATGAAAAAGACAAATGACCTTCTTTGGTTCTGTTTGTGGACCTATAAATGCTGACATAAACTGTAGATCTGATACGTTCTGAAACGAGCATGCACGGTATGTGTAAAGTCCCTCACACACACACACACACACACGCACATGCACACACACACACGCATGCGCACACACGCACACACACACAAACACACACACACACACACATCCGGTGGAATGTGTGAAGAGTCATTTGTACCCTGTGGCAGTAAAGTGTGTTAAACAGTCGCGTGTAAACTGGTTCACGTTGTGACGTGCAACGAGTGTGTTCTTGCCCTAAAGAATGAACTTTTCATGACATTTCAGAACTGTGTTTTCCAAGAGACCGTAACGTGAGATAGACGGACAGAGAGAGAGAAAGGGAGACAGACAGACGGACAGACAGAGAGGAAGGCAGAGGCGGGACGGTGAAGAGTGAGGGGGCGGGGTCATAGCTGCTCTCTGAAAGCTCAGTGATGGGCCAGAGAGCGGAGGGGAAGGCTCAGTTCTTCTGGCTGGAGGAATAGGAATCTGAGCCGCTCTTCTCCACCTTCTTGGCCTCGTCGCTGGTCTCGCGCGGGTTGCCTCCCTTGCTGAACTTCCCCTGCGCCTCCTCCTCCTTCTCCTCCTTCTTCCCCCCCTTGGAGGAGCCGCTGTAAATGCGGGTCTGGTAGCTGTAGTTGAGGCCGGGGTTGGAGGTGGGGAAGGTTATCCCAGTGTTGAAACGAGTCTCCTCCCCCTCCAGCAGTTTCCTGAGAGACACGGGCAGAGGAAGGAACGTTTGCTCATTCAGAACAAATACAAGGGTCCACCGGACAGGCAGAAGGGAAAATGACAAGCTGAGACAAACAGACCGGCCTGATCTTATCAGCTGCCCGCCTCATGTCCCTACAAGAGCAATAAGGAACCCCAGAACCTCTGCTCCTTTCCCAGACACCTCCATGACCATGAGTGCCCCCCTCCCCCCCCCCCCATTCTGATATCATATTCCAGTTGTAAATAAGAGAGGAAAATCAGGTTTTCTCCTTTAGGTGCTCACATAAGAAACATGGTAAATTATCTGAATTCACTGGCAAATAATAATATAAATCAGCATGTAAAAAAATTATTGCATGTTTCATTATTAATTTTGGATCTCAATAATCAAAAATATACCACCTCTGTGCGATTCATTCTCAGTCAAGACTGTCTGGAAAAAAACAAGTTTTAGTTTAAACATGTCCTTTGGAACCTTTAACCTAAAAGTTCTACCTGTAGGCTGCAATCTCGATGTCCAGCGCCATCTTGACATTCAGTAAGTCCTGGTACTCCCGCAGGTGACGCGCCATCTCGCCCTTAGTCGTCCTCAGTTCATTGTCTAGTTGACCAATAGTGTCCTTGTTGAAATAAGCAAAACCAAATTCAGAACGCATACCTCTGAGGGTTTCATCGAGGTTTGTCTAAAAGCTATGTTTTTTGTCACAGTTTACATACATTGTTCTTTATTGTTACATAAATTGTAACTTGAGTTTAAAAATGCTGTGCATTTTGGTATAGGCGGAATTAAACTTTTGCCTTCCGATTTTGTATATGTACAATACAACCGACCGTCTGTTTCAGCTCATGTAGCGGCAGCTTTCTAGCATCTCGTGCGGAGTGCCCTTGACGATGCTATCAAAAAGGACACGTGCACGATTCCTGCTATAACTTGTTCACTTGTTTTATTTCTTTAGCTTTCATTTAATAAATGTACTCCTCACCTCTTAAGACACACCCTGAATCTAATGACAGTGAGATATGTCGTGTACATATGCGCTGGGGACAAGTCGTCTGATGTTGCTTTGTTTCTAGACTATTCGTTCAAAAAAGTCTATTTAAAACGAATACTTTTGTTACAGTTACTGGCACAAAGATTTTTTAATTAGTTCATTTTAAAGAGCGCACCAGTTGACTCATGGGAGGCGAACGCCAATTTGAGATTTTTTCCATCACGCGCCCACGTAATGGCTTGTCGTGACCCTAAACGCGCGGCCGAGAATGGATGTCTCATAATCTGATTTACAAACATAGCAGGGTGAAATCCAGGTTACCCTGATCTCTCACTGTAAATTCGTTTGATCCTCTCCGTCTTTTGGATGGATAAACACGCGAAACACGCGAAGAAAACTACCAGAACCGACTCCAGCCATTGGATGGCACAGACCTTCCGAATGTAGGGTCATCTGCCTTGGTACCAGAGGTAACTGACCCTATAAATCCAATCTGGAATGCTGTTGATCCGTCTCCATGGTATTAACCTCTCTTGTTACCCTGCATTGATTCAGCACCACGGACAGGGGCGTGGACCGTGAAAGTGCATTCATCCCACAGTGGCAGCGGACACGTTCATTTAATAAATGTGGGGTCGTTATATTTAACAGCATAATTTATGGTCGACACATGTACACAGCTTTTAAACTATAATACACCATTTCTGCACGGCTCTAGAACAGCCACACTAACTCCTCATCTATGAAAACTGTTTGTTTCCGACGGAGTGCCGATCGGGTGACTTAAAGCAAAATATTTAAAGCAGGCTAAAATATTATGTTTCAATAAATGTTTTTTTAGGTTCGACCTATAGAATAAGGCTACTACAATTTACATGCGCATTTTCTGATTTATGTAACAAATACGACATAAAATTAGTTATATGTGAAAGGTGATTAATCGGCAGCCTTTGTTACCTGCAAACCGGAGATCTCGGCATTGTACCGGTCCTCCATCTCTCCGAGCTGCCGTTCCAGAGATTCGTTGGTACCCCTGAGGCTTTCGATTTCGATGGTCCTGGACTGCATCTGCCTCCTATATTCGTTGATCTCCTCCCTGCTCGCTCGCATGGCTTCGTTGGACCTACTCGCCTGCTCGTTAAGATTTTCGAATTTGGATTTGTACCACTCTTCCGCTGACTCCAGGTTCTTTGATGCCATCGACTCGTACTGACTTCGGATCTCCTTCAGGGCTGATGTCAGATCGGGTTTGGCTACTTCCATCTCAACCGACACCTGGCTCGCATGCAACATGTTCATCAGCTCCGTCACCTCTTCGTCGTGCACCTTCCTTAAGAAAGATATCTCATCCAGGAGAGATTCTACTTTCCTCTCCAGGTCCAGTCGGACTACCGTGGCGTCGTCCACGTCCTTCTTGAAAGCCTTCAGGGTTTGCTCGGCGTCTTCTCGAGCCCTTATCTCGTCTTCATATTTGGCTCTTAGTTTCTGCAGCTCTTCTTCGACGTTGTCCCGCTCGACTAGAATCTGAGACTTTTCGTTATTTAACGCCTCCATTTGGGAGCGTAGATCCCGGAGCTCCTGCTGGTACATGTCAGCAATGCGAGACGGTTCGTTCTGCCTCCCGCGCAGAGCCACCAGCTCGGTCTCCAGGACTTTGTTCTGTTGCTCAAGATTGCGCACCTTCTCGATGAACATAGCAAAGCGGTCATTGAGCCCTTGCATCTGCTCCTTCTCATTTGTTCGAACGGTTTTGAATTCATTGTTGAGAAGTGAGGTTTGGGCAAAATCAACGGTGTCGCTCGGAAACGACGAGAACGAAGAGCGCCCAGGCCTCCGGGAAGAGCCCAGAGAAGAGGTGTTCATGCGGGAGAGAGACTGGGACCTATACCCGCCGGAAGAGTAAGAATTCCGCGAGGAAGCGGGGTTACTCATTTTAGAGGACGAGAAGCGAGGGGAGTCCCCGAAAACCTTCCTGTAGGAAGAAGCACTGTAGTATTCTGATCCGTAACTCATCTTGCCGTCTAATGGGGGTGTGAGCATCCTCTCCGTCTTCTTTATATACCTGGGCCGTCCCAAACTAAAACATCACGCCATGTGACGCCTTGAGCTTTACTGGCTGTATAGGTATCAGGCAAACCAACAAATCTACGTTTAATTTCGCGTTTAACGCAAGCATAATAGTAGCTGGTTATATTTTGTAGAAGAAGCTTTTCCCCGAAAGGTTAAATACATTCAAGGTAGGTGTAAGATACCTTTTCCCCGTAAACTGGGACCAGCTCCAAAATGGAACTGCCCATTTTGGTGCAACGTTGATGTCAGCAAGAAATATTTAGTATGGCATGTTTCTGTCTGTCACCTCTGGAAAGAATTCAAGTTCGGGTTTTGATTGATATTTATGAATATTAATCAATCAAATTATTACATTTTCCATATTGTTATGTAAACCTTTTTTTATTTTTTGTTGTTGCAAATTTACTTGTGATTCTCGCGCTGTATCTAGCCCTAATAATGCAAAGAACTCGGGAACACCTACAGCAGTGTACTTTAAGGTGTCCCTATATTTTGCGCATTATTATTATATCAAAAATAAATCTGCAAAAAAGAAATACATAACAATATGGAAGATGTCATATTTTGTTTGAAACAATTTCTTTTGAAAAGATATTCCCATGTTAAACTGGACATCTTGGCTTATATCCGAAGTTTTTATTTTTGCTAGTTTCACTTTTCTCATTTGAGATACATACATCTCAAAACACAGGCGTTAAACATAGGCGTTAATCATTAAAATTAATAGTTCTATAATTATAAATATGGGCAGTTCTTTCTGACCTGCCAACGTGGTTTAAAGCCTTCTGAACGTAAGGCGAAGGCAAAAGCACACGCCATGCAATGCAGTTTGTAGAAATATTGGTACTTTGCTGCCCCCTGTTGATGTTATTCATTTATACAGCACAATTACCAGTAAAATGCTGTTTTGGGGCAGAAAAATACGAGTCTTCAATAAAAGAAGTCTCTTTTTAAAGATGCTTAAGTGGACACATCTCATAGAAATGTATACTTAAAGGGCGATAGTTGTATTGATTACGTCATTCAATAACCCCTTTTAACACAAACCTTTATTTGCAACATGTCAAAAAAATAGGCCTTTAATCTTTTTTACTAAAATTCTGATATTGCATTTCTGAATTTCATGAGACATCCCTTAAAAATTAAAAGCGTTTATTTGGATGTAACCAGCACAAGCCAGTGTAGTTTTCTGTAAGCTATCGCGGAGTAGAGAGCAGCCCTGTCAGTGGCTCTGTGTTTCCCATGCAGAAAACCATTCAGTCCCCATGTCTGCTGTGCTACCTGTGCTCTACCTGTGTGCTGCCTGTGCACTGCCTGTGCAATACCTGTGTGCTGCTGGCGTGCTGCCTGTGCTCTACCTGTGCTCTGCCTGTGTGCTGCCTGTGCTCAACCTGTATGCTGCCTGTGCTCTGTATTCCCATACTCAGAGGACTGCCAGCCTCTCATCTGTTCCTTCATGTGATGCGTGGAGTACAGGATGACTGATGGGTAGCCTCGAACACCCACACAGTATCGACTCCCCAACGGCCACCCTGGAAAACGAGCTGGATGGAGACATATGATTAATTAATTAAACACAAATATGTGTTTCCAAATGCACTTCTCCAAATCTCCAGTGTATAATACCGAATGTGTTAAGAAACACATAATTTACAAAATTACAAAAAATGCAATCATATGAATGAGCGTATGAATGAGCCTTTAAGGGTTAGAGACAGTAGTCTGACCTCTGCACTACATCAGCATTTAGCAGATACTCTTACCCAGAGTGACAACAGGGGGCATTTTTACATGTTGTACTTTCATTCAGCTAGACACTGAATAATGTGCATAAGGAATAAACAATAATACTAGAATCAAAACTACTGAATTCAGAGTATGAACCTTGTACAAGGTTACAACAACAGTGCCACAGCTGGTAATCAAAACCAGATTTGAGGTTCAATTTCATCTGTGTTCCTGATCAAGTTTGAGGAAAGTTAACTTTGCCATTGAACAGCCTTGTAGATCTCTGAAATGTGACCTGTGATGTTGGACTCAGTATACTTTAAGAACGGCAGTGTCATCATGTAAACTGAATAGTGTCGTAAATTGTGTGGAATTATAATAAGAGGAGTGAGCTCCTGCAGACTGAGGCACACAGAAGGCTGCAGATCATACAGATCTCTGAGATCTGATCTCGGAGAGGGCGCTGTTTTTGTCAGAAATGTGTGAAATGACTCGGTAGGAAGAGCACAAATTCCCCCCCCAAAAGCCACAGTTAACTAGGATCCCACTCCCGCTCCACTATAACCCAAAAAAGTTACTCTGCTTTCCATCTCCAGCCTCTCTGAATAACCTTTACCTGAGGACAAGCAATAATTACATGATTTATTCTGTTTAGTATATTGTTTATGTTTTTTGTCTCTGGAACACATATTTTGTCCGCAATTTTATTATAAAACATTTGCCATTTGTATACAAATACACAGTGAGTGGTTGGTTGGTTGAGTGACCCCTTGAACTTGCCTATTTGCTGATTTCTTGCATTCTTAATTTGTCCCCAGAGTTTCTCTTCTGTTGCAAATAAATATTTAAGCAAAAACCTCTGTGTTTTTTTTTATGTAGCTCAGTCCATGGACAATTCTAGATGACTGCATCAGTTGCATACAAGCCAAGTCACATTGAGAGACAGATGTTTCTGTACAGCGTAAAAACTGGTGGGCCATATGCTTTATCTCTTTTAATGGAGTGACAGAGGGGTGCAAATTTGCTCCAGGTTAAATGGGGATCAGGGCCTTCTCGTGTTCCAGGACCTACAGCATCAGTATAATTTATTCGGTACTTCTGTATTTTTACTGTCACTTTCATTGTTGCGCGCGAATGAAGTCGCATCAGGCAGGACTTGCGGCAGTATACCCTTTTCACAACACGCTACATACAAAAATTTTGGACTTGGTCTGCAAGCTGTACAGCTCACTCTCAAAACCATTTCTCAAAATTTAATCAATTAACACATTATATATATATATATATATATATATATATATATATATATATATATATATATATATATATAGGCCTATTATATATTATAGCTAACTAATTATATAACTTGGGAGAGAGCGTGGCAGACCATTATAATCTAGAAACTCAAATCACCAGATGATCCACTACAGTTTTGTCCGTATATCATACTCGACTCCGTCAGAAGAGACTGAACCACACTCCCACCTTTTTCTTTTCTTTTTCCATGCAGTAGGAGTTCCATTGGATGGTAATTTATAATTATTGCTTGATTCAGGCAATAGATGCAGAATATCTATTCAAAAATTGTATGTATTTGTAGTATTGTTAAAATTTTAACTTGTCAGTCAGTTATCCCTACAGTAAATCAGCGGGCTCCTGTCAGTGTGTTTCAGACTTAGACATATATATGTCTCTGGTTTCAGAACTAGTCTGCTTCGGAATATCCGCATTACAGCACGTTAGCGCTACGGAGTCTGGCGCGCATGCTCAGAAATGCATGCAGTGCAGTTGTTGCGACAGTGGAGAGGGGTGAGTTACTACTGTTATCAGTTCTGCTGCTGTTGTTGATTTGTATTGGATTTATTTACTAATCGCTTTGCTTGTGGAACTACTGATTTACATATTATTTGTAACATGCTCAAAACATTATTTAGCTATGCGTATGTGATGAAACTGAATGTAGTTCTCCCCAGCAGTATCAAAAGCGAAATGCCCAACATGAAAAGCACTGTTGGTGCAGCGTGAGGAAGCTGACGCTAGCTAACAAACTATAATTGTACTTCAGAGGGCGTTTCTGTGAGCCTTAATGGTTGCTGGAAATAGTGAAATTGCGTGTACAGAAATGTAGCGTTTCTGTGTGCCCGTGTGTTTAGTTTGTTTGTTTGCTTGCTTATTACCAACTTTAGCCCAAAGAAAGTTGCCCCTTTACCTTACTGGGAAGTAACATTAACGTTAGCTAGCTATGACAACTTGCTAAGCAAGGACGATGATCATATTTATTCTCCGGTCATTTACTGAGCAAGGGAACGCCCCGATTATCAAACGTGTTAAAATTGACCAGGGTAGCTAGCTTGTCCCATATTAATGTGAATGCAAATGAGTTTATTTTGCAGTTGAGTTGCCTTTATTTTCGCTAGCTGTATACTAATCAAAGTTTTGTAGGATGTCTAGCTTTCTGTTTTTACTCGACGGTTTGTTTTAATTTCAATCGATTGCTTTGAACTTGTAGCCTAGACCTACGACCTAACCACCTGCTAGTGCAGTACAGCCAGTAAACTAGTTTAGTTGAACGTCTTTTCTTTAGAAAAGCGCTACCGAGCTTTATGCCATTGCAAACAACTTGTAATTGTGCTCTTAACTAGCCAGCTAATTCTGATATATATCTAAGGTTACATATCTAGTTAACGCTAGTCTACTTTATTTAGTTACTAATTTAGACTAACCTACAGTATGTGGTAGGTACTCGCTTACTAAACGAGGTATCTATCGATAGTTGGTGTAGGATGGTGACATTGGCTGGCCGGCTAGTGGGTTACCGTTAAAATATTAGTGTCAGAAATGTATTGTAACCAAAGGAAAATATTATGGCGCTGAAAGACACGTTGTTGTCTAGTGGCATTTGTTAACTAGCTAGCTACTTAATGTTCAACATGATGAAACACGAAAGCTAACGTCGTTAGCCATAGAGTAATGACATTTCCTGGCTCTATGTATTGGTGACTCAAAACGTTCAATTAATCCTCTATCCCATCAAGACAGTTCAAACGCCTTTCTGTGGTTATCCATCGATAATTAGATGAGATGTAGCCTAGCTAAAGTCTTGTTTGGCGTGTCATTTTGTTGGCAAACGATCAACTAATTTTTGTTTTGTTAAAGTGGCATACTTCTCCTAATCTAATAATAATTCGCTAGCTGCAGGGCATCGTTTGTCAGAAGTAATGTTGTGTGGGTGAATATGTACGCTGTTACTAGACTAGAGCTTGACTTAACTTGTTGGCCTACTTGCTGCTGCAGCTACAGGAAACACTTCTCGCGTGAAGTATTTGACAAGACAGTAAACGACCTTTCCGACAAATGGGAATTTTAAAGATTTCTACTGAGGGTGGGGGAAATGTAGAGCTGCAGCAGTAGTGTTATGTATCTGGTGCTTCATAGCTAGTAATCGGAGTAAGGTACTACAGTTACAACAACATTAACGGCAGATGCAATATTAGCTGGATATATGGATGATGGGCGCCTCATGCTGGATATTGATAATGCCCCATACAGGATATCGAGATGGATCATTTTTCCATCACGTGCACATGAACAGCCAATGCTAGGCTGGCAGTCACACTGTTAAAAGGTTGGAATTGACTTAAAAACCCAACCGTGTTATGTACTGGTTACAGCAGAGATTGATTTCCCCGGTGAATGCAGGAAGTAAACATTTGTTTGACTATATCTTCAGTCCAGTTACAGCCTCAAAGCTGTCCAGTGTGTACCAATTACTTTTAATTTCACAATTAAAAGGTTTGTTGTCTGCTTTTGGGTCTTGTTTACGTGCTCTTGTTGAAACAGGAGAAATGTGTTCTATTTTTAGTCCTTTTTCTCAAGTGCTTTACTGTGGTGAATGGTGAAGGAACACACAGGTCAGATGTAGGATTATAATGCGGTGGGAAAATAAAGTTGCTTTTCCAACATCTCATGTTCGGCTTCCTCAAAACAGAATTGTTACAGAACTGTTAAAGCTGGAAGCTCTTAGCATAACATACAATGGCTGTTTCAGTCTGATATGCTATGGCTTTGATCATTGATGGGCTAGCAGACATTGTGTTCAGCTGTGTAGTGTATGGCATTAACTTCTTTATTTCACTGTTAACTTGAGGAATCAAGGTGGCTGTTGCAGTTAGTCAACACAAGTGATTTTCTTTTGTACTGTAGGCCTACATGTTTGCTTTGCTTTTCTCTAATATTGACTGTCACATTTTTAAATGGGTTCCTGGTACACAGTTGACTCCTGTCTCAGTAATTCACAGGAAGGTAACAATAGTAACAGGTAAATTTATTCTCTCCATACTTCTCTTCCTGGATTGCCAGTCTAGAGAGTGGGCCCAGTTCTCTGTTTTAAAGGTTAAAGACCGAAGTTGTGACACCGTCTGCAAAACTGTGCTTCTCTCTTTTTCATGGTTTGCGTGACTTGTTCTGTGGGTCTTACTGAGGAAGGCCTTTAGTTCCATCACTGTCATAAGGAGCCAACTGAAAATTAAGCAATTACACAGGGTCTCTGCTCGCAGTGTACGGGCCATTTCTGACCTATAATATTAGTTGCCTGACTTGCTGTGTTCAGATGTGATTCTTCCATTCTTGGTCTTCATCTGTTGACCTTTGAGAATAACCTTAACACGCCTGCACTGTCTCGAAAAATCAGAAATATCCAGAGGCTGTGCTGATGACTGGTGTATTGAGTCTACGGCTGCTTTAATATGAAGCTCTGGGGTGCATCAGGTGTGCTGCAATGTAGTGTAGTGGTTAGGGAACTGGGCTTGTAAGGGCACGGTCAGACATGCGCAAAATTAACATTGGCGTATATTCGCCTCCTGTTCACTTCCATTCTATGCGAGCAAAGGGGCGAATAAAACATTCGCTTCCGGTGGCGAAGGAAATTCGCATCTTAGCTTCGCGTGGAGTTCAATTTTGGTGAACTTTGACCGGCGAATTCGCAGCCTCAACCAATAGCAAAGAAGTGTGTGTGGTTGACCCCACTTGGCTGTAATGGGCTGTAGTTTTCTTGGTGAGCCAGGATGGCAGAGACTTTGATTGTTGCTGTGTCTAACCAGCCGGTATTGTACGATCTTGCCCATGAAAACTACAAACTGCCCATAAGAGAGATGCTGCCTAGCTGGCAGTGAGCCGGGAGACAGGCATTGAAGGTAAACAAATGGAAAATGTATCGGTAACATCAATTCATATTTTGCGGTATTTGTTAGCTAGCTGAACTTGGCTAAGCTAGCTAACAAATACAACTATAAAAACTGTATACATTTTCCCGTCACAAAACCAACAACCGCTCATGTGATATCACAACCGCTCATGTGATATCACAACCGCTCATGTGTGACCAACAACCACAACCACTCAAACGGACTACAAACCAGAAAACTGATTTCCGTGTGCATCACATCCTGCACTGCCCACATTCAGCACGACAAGATACAAATTTCGCCTCGGCAGGTGATGGTCATTCGCCTGCATTATCACGTGTGACCGCGCCCTTAGTCTGCAGTTCTGGGGTTCTGCAGTTTTACCCTTGAGCGAGGGACTCAATCTCACTCTGTAAATGGATTGTATGTAAAAGTGTAATGTGTGTAAGCACCTCTGTGGGAAAAAAATGAGGAAATGTACATCAGAGAGTGTTTATCAGAGTATTTGGTTACGCCCTGCGGTTTGTCGTGGACCGTGATAGAACACGTGAAGCCCCTTCATTGTGTCTGTACAGATGGCCTGTGCTCTGTTTAGCTCTGGAGAAACCCACCCCAGTGTAAAAGAGTAGGGTGATATCACCCAGCTCGTGTTTCAGGTTTCCTGTCCCCTGTCCGCTCGGTCACGTGGAAAGGTATTGTTGTGCACGCGGGTCATTTTCGGCGACCTCTAATGCGGTTAGCGGCATGAGGCTGTGTTTGAGTTACACTGTCACCTCTAATGCGTTAGCGGCGTGAGGCTGTGTTTGAGTTACACTGCGGGCTCTAACGCGGTTAGCGGCATGAGGCTGTGTTTGTTACGCTGTGGCCTCTAACGCATTAGCGGCATGAGGCTATGTTTGAGTTACACTGTCACCTCTAACGCATTAGCGGCATGAGGCTGTGTTTGTTACGCTGTGGCCTCTAACGCATTAGCGGCATGAGGCTGTGTTTGTTACGCTGTGGCCTGTAACGCAGTTATCGGCATGAGGCTGTGTTTGAGTTACGCTGTGGCCTCTAATGCGTTAGCGGCATGAGGCTGTGTTTGAGTTACGCTGTGGCCTCTAACGCCGGGCACCCACCGCACGCGTCGCGTATGCGTCGCGTAAACAGCAGGGCGAAGCAGCACGGCGCGACGCGTAGGGTGTCTCCACTGGTTCCGTTTGTGTCGCGCAAAGGCTTGCGTAAAAGCTATATATTCCTAGTAGCTCTCGCAGTCTGCAGTGGGCTTTTACATCGTGCATTTCACGTTTGTTCACGACTGTTGATTATGGGTTAAGTGAATACTTTGGTGAGAGACCTTTTTCAGTTTGTTAATTTGGTAATATTTCGTTAACTCGTAAATAGCCTACGTGAGAAAGTAAACGCTTTCAAGAAGTACCATAAACTTAAATCGCAACGTAGCCTGCATAACAATCAATCTCAAACTGTATTAATTTATTTGCTTGGTTAACAAGCGTGCCAATTTCATGAAGAATATGTAATGATCATAATAATAATAAATAATCCGTAATCAACCATTGGGAATTCCCGTGTTGTCTTGCCATTCACGTCAAAACATTTATAGGATCAGATTTAGTAAAATCAGCTAATCATGAAAAAGTCAGTAACAGTTTTAATCTTGAAGGGATATGAACACCACAACGCCATGAACACCGTAAGCTTTGAAGTACAAGTGCAATAAAGGCTTGCTTACAACTTAATTTATAAAATAGGTGCATTTTCATCGGCAAGACCACTAAATAATCTGATTTTTTTAAAGCTCTGTGGATTATCTGATTTTTATTAACAAGCCCTTTTTGAAAGCACGGCGAACGAAGACATCGGAGAAGTCAAATAGGCTGAGCAATGGTTGGTTAAAAACTATCTTCCAATACTCGAGCTAACAAACCGCTGCTCGGTGCATTCCCTTCTACGTCACTCAATAGCCTACGTCTTTCTGTGGTGTATTTTCAAATTTACCCCACCCCCTCCGCAAAATAAGACAGCGAAACTAGTTTGCCTTTCCCCCAGGTTCCAGTTATTTATTTATTTTTACAAAACGAAAAGGCTTGTATTTTTTTAGCTGCTTAAAAAATATCTGGGAGGTAACTAGGGACACACCCCCAGTAATATAAGAATGAAATATAAATCAGAGCATGTATACCTAGCATTTTAGAGCATATTTCTGTGTATAAACAGGCCAACGTGACGCGCGACAAGCCGAAAAAATAGAACAGAAGCGAAAAACTACGCTTCAGTTCGCTTGTGTCGCGCGAGCTTCGCAGCCGGTACGCGACGCGTTCGCATCTGGTGGAGACGACGTCGCCCGCTGCCGTTGTAATAACAGTACTTCAACTACGCTTCAGTTACGCGCGTAATACGCGCGTAGTGCGCTCGCGGCCGATACGCGTGCGGTGGGTGCCCGGCTTAATATGTTAGCGGCATGAGGCTGTGTTTGAGTTACGCTGTGGCCTCTAATGCGTTAGCGGCATGAGGCTGTGTTTGAGTTACTGATGCAGCTTATCATTACTCTCGCCCTGCTGTGATATGAGTCTGTGGGAGCGGCTCATGGATGCCTGTGCATAGGCACTGTCAGCAGTGAGGCAGTCTTCTTCTGTGGTTTGGCATTGGGCGGTGGGAGCTGTGATTGTTACCTGGGGCTCTGTGATTGTTACCTGGGGCTCTGTGAGTGTTACCTGGGGCTCTGTGATTGTTACCTGGGGCTCTGTGAGTGTTACCTGGGGCTCTGTGAGTGTTACCTGGGGCACTGTGAGTGTTACCTGGGGCGCAGTGATTGTTACCTGGGGCTCTGTGAGTGTTACCTGGGGCGCAGTGATTGTTACCTGGGGCTCTGTGATTGTTACCTGGGGCTCTGTGAGTGTTACCTGGGGCTCTGTGATTGTTACCTGGGGCGCAGTGATTGTTACCTGGGGCTCTGTGAGTGTTACCTGGGGCTCTGTGATTGTTACCTGGGGCGCAGTGATTGTTACCTGGGGTGCTGTGAGTGTTACCTGGGGCGCTGTGAGTGTTACCTGGGGCTCTGTGATTGTTACCTGGGGCACTGTGAGTGTTACCTGGGGCGCTGTGAGTGTTACCTGGGGCGCTGTGATTGTTACCTGGGGTACTGTGAGTGTTACCTGGGGCTCTGTGAGTGTTACCTGGGGCACTGTGAGTGTTACCTGGGGCTCTGTGAGTGTTACCTGGGGCTCTGTGATTGTTATCTGGGGCGCTGTGAGTGTTACCTGGGGTGCTGTGAGTGTTACCTGGGGCACTGTGAGTGTTACCTGGGGCTCTGTGAGTGTTACCTGGGGCTCTGTGAGTGTTACCTGGGGCTCTGTGATTGTTACCTGGGGCTCTGTGAGTGTTACCTGGGGCTCTGTGAGTGTTACCTGGGGCTCTGTGAGTGTTACCTGGGGCTCTGTGAGTGTTACCTGGGGCTCTGTGAGTGTTACCTGGGGCTCTGTGATTGTTACCTGGGGCGCTGTGAGTGTTACCTGGGGCTCTGTGAGTGTTACCTGGGGCTCTGTGAGTGTTACCTGGGGCGCTGTGAGTGTTACCTGGGGCACTGTGAGTGTTACCCGGGGCTCTGTGAGTGTTACCTGGGGCTCTGTGATTGTTACCTGGGGCTCTGTGATTGTTACCTGGGGCACTGTGAGTGTTACCTGGGGCTCTGTGAGTGTTACCTGGGGCTCTGTGATTGTTACCTGGGGCTCTGTGAGTGTTACCTGGGGCTCTGTGATTGTTACCTGGGGCTCTGTGATTGTTACCTGGGGCGCTGTGATTGTTGAGTGTTTTGGCTGGCTGGTGTAGACCAGCAGTTAGGCGAGCAGTCTGCCTACGGGCTGGAGCAGTCTAGTAATTCAGCATTACTGTTGAGCGTCTGCCAGCTCATCTGACATGTGTGTGCATGTGTCCCTTCTTAGAGCACATGCATGTTTTAATAAAACTGCTGTCTGTGGAAGGTGATTATAAGCTGAGAATCCCCTGCTGCCTTCCATACTGACTCAGGCCTCAGATTTGCCTGTTTAATGTGTTGGTAAAGGCTAGCCTATTGAGAGATTTCAATGAGGGATGAAATGACTTGCTGTTTTCTAATGTTTAGTGTTGATATTGTGGGGACACAGAGGTCCTGTGGTAGAGTGCAGATTTAGTTTCAGTCCTGATTTGTGCAGGATGTCAGGACATTGTTCTAATATTGCATAAAACCTGATTTGACCATCAAATATGTAATTCAGCCAATTAAACTGTTCATATTGAAATGGTTTCCTGACTGGTTTCCTGACTGGTTCCCCATTACTACTATTAGTAGCCTACTATGTACTACTATTTGCATTCTTTTAACCACATGCTTTCTGCTTTCTCTGAGGACGAGCCGTTCTCTAGTGAAGCGCTTTAAGGTGTGAGGATGTGGGGGATTCTGCAGAGCGATGGAAAGCAGGGGATTATGGGAACCCTGCTTGCCTGGCAGATTCGCACTGGGCTGAGCTTACCCAGCTGAGTGGTAAAGTCAGTCTCTGCCTTAGGGACAGCAGGGCTTGTGTTTTAACACAACCAAGAGAATAACTTGATGAGGCAGGTGATTTTTCACTTCGCTCTTCTGGGACCTTGTGAAGCGCTAGGTGCGATTAGTACCATGAAATGGGTGTTATTTTAAATGCCAAAATGGCACGAGTTTGCTGGAAATGCACAACGCTGCCTGGAATGCAAAAAGTATGCAGTTTTGCCGAAGGGTTTATCCCTGGTTGGTTCATATGGAATGATAGCTTAAGATACTGAAGTTGAACTTATCTTCAAAAACTATTATAATAAAAAAAGTCTGCTTTTGTTGCATTAGACTGTGGGATTGCCAATTTGTGTGTCCAGGTAAACTATGCTAACTCATTTGGTCAGTTGTTTTAAGCTGTTGTTTAAGGAATTGTGAAGAGGCACACAACCGAACACACTTTGAGCATGAAAAATAAAATATTCAGGCACCTGTTCTGAGCTATATACCAGTATAAATGTACTAGGAATTTCTAGAATCACTCTTATCACTTATTTCCTTCTGCTTTGTTCCGCTTTCATGTTACACATTTACCTCCATCCAGCACTTGTATTGCACTTGTATCATTATGTTGATGTTGTATGTTGTTGTCATGCCTCCTAGTTTGACTGAACATTAGTCTCTTACCTAGTCTATGCATACTGTGTGAACTGGACTTAATGTGTTCATGACTATGTATAACTGTTACGTTATGAGTATTGTACCTTATCGGACCTGTGTTTTGTAGTTGTTCCAGTGACCTTCTGTATGCACTCATTGTACGTCACTTTGGATAAAAGCGTCTGCCAAATAAATAATAATAAATGTAATTTGATATTCCGGAAGGAGGAAGTAAAGTGTCTTTCACGACTATTTTGGCTGCATTCCTAGTTTGTGTTACCAGTAGTTTTTGACTTTGCTTTGTATATCTTTTAACAGATAGCATTTCTGAACAGTTTGCGAGATGACGACTTCGTGGAGCGACCGGTTGCAGAACTATGCGGACCTTCCCGCCAACATGGACGGCCTGGCGATGAAGAAGTACCGGCGGGAGGCCTACCACAGGTACAGACGTGTGTGGCTGTCTGCCGGAGAAGGGGCCTGTCCCATAATGCAATGTAGTGCGTGTAAACAAAATTGCTGATTTGCTTTATGGAAACACAATCTGACTGGACGCCTTCATAAAGTCCCTGGACTTTCTATCTTGGGCTTCTGCAACATTGTTCTGTAAGTCCATTCATTGAATTTTTCATAAACTTGTGCAGTGGCTACATATAGACAAAATTAATAAAATAGAAAGATGATGTTTTGTAAAATGCGGCTAAATTTAATATGCAGGGAAATGGTGTCTACGAGGAAACCTGTGTTGGCAAAATGGCAGTGCAGGAGGGTCAGTCAGCCGTCTTTCAGAGGTGATTTAAAGGACAGATGGGCCTTAGCAGAGCCCTGAGATGATGCTTCAGAAGCTCCTCAGACTGCTGAGACTTATACAAAATCACATGCTTCCTAAAAACAGTAATAAAATCAGTGAAAGCTTAGAACTTTAAAATCAACGGAAAGTTATTTATTGATTCAATATGATTGGGCTTATATATCCTTGTTGGGGTCACGCCATTTTTACATGTTTTTGTCTCCTACTGTTAAACGCAATTGATTATGTATTTTGGATAAAGGAAAACTTCCCATGAGCAGGCAAAGTCATGACTGGTTCAATTTTGACCTGTGTTTATTGGGTTCGCTAAAAAAAGGGAGAAACAAAATTTGAACACTTTTTACACAAGGTGAAGGTGAGGACACTACATGGCCAAAAGTAGACACCTGACATCCAACATCTCATCCAAAATTATGGGCATTAATATGAAATTGGTCTGCCCTTTGCTGCTATAACAACCTCCACTCTTTTGGGAAGGCATTATATTAGATGTTGGAGCTTTGCTGCTGGGATTTGCCTCCATTCAGCCAGAAGAGCATTAGTGAGGTTGGGCACTGTTTGGGCGATTAGGCCTGGCTCACAGTTGGCTTTCCATTTAATCCCAAAGGTGTTGGATGGGGCTGAGGTCAGGGCTCTTTGCATGCCAGTCAAGTTCTTCCACACTGTTCTCAACAAAACCATTTCTATATGGACCTCGCTGTATGCCCTGGGGCATTGTCATGCTGAAATAGGAAAGGGCCTTCCCCTAATGCTTCTAGAATGTGATTGTATGCTGAAGCATTAAGATTTGCCTTCTCTGGAACTAAGGGGCCTAGCCCAAACCATGAAAAACAGCCCCAGACCAAGGGGTGTCCAGATACTTTTGGTCATATAGTGTTTGTGTTCGAACCAAAGCAAATGCAAATTGCTGTTGTCCTGTGTGTTCTGACGAATCACACAATGTAGTGCAATTTGGATACAGTTGCTCTTAGCTCTCTCACTAAAGCAGAAGTTTTGAAATAAATGAAGGAAATAAAACTGTATTTTGTTATGGTGCTTGCTTTGTCATTCAATCTCTATAGCTGTTGCATATGTTCCTCGTTAATGCCTAGTTTGGCCTTTTTAGAACTGAATTCCTGATGGTATTAGGTTCAGACAGCAAAAGTGTGTCTGGTTGATCTATTTATTGACAGTATTGCAAAGTGGAGCATAATTGGAAGGCTGTTTCTGGTGCAAATATTGTCTTTGAAACCAAATATGACTCACAGATGACACATCACTACTGTTTTTTGACTTTAAACAAAGCTGAGTGAAACTAATTCAATAAAAAATGTAGGAAAATATGCTGTAAAGTACAGTGATTTCTGATCGAATAAGACATGACCCTAGTCGTAAAAGATTTTAAATGTATTTAGACTCACCTTCAAGGTAAGTTATCGCCATCTTCAGTGTAAGAAAGAGTCCTTTACAAGGACAACACAGACAACACAGAGCGGTCATTAATGAGTTATCTGCGGTCATCAATGAGGTACCTAACTGCAGTCATTAATGGACACTAATCACCAGAGCAGCTCAGGGAGTTTTATCTCTATCTTATACGCTGGCCGAAACAACTCAGGAAGCGTTTATTTGCTGGCTGATGTGGCTCATCACCCATGAATTAGTAATTAAAATGTCCTTGATTCAAAATCAGGAAGTCTATTTGTTACTCAGAAATGTGTCTGTAATTCACTATTCATGCTTAAGGGCATAGAACCCCACACTCGGGTTGAATCATAATGAGTTCTGTTTTTCTGGCACACAGTGTCATTTTTGCATCAGTTATGAACATTTCCATCATAAATATATTAATTCTATAATAATAATAAATAAATTCTACTTTTTGAGAAATGAATGAAACAAGGACAACAGCTGCTACCATGGCTACGCCTGACAGCATAGAGCAGGTGCAGTAGAAACAGAGCTCACACATACACATGCAAACTAAATCAAGATTAGATTCAAATGAACGTGTAACAGAAACACAACTGTGAGTGCCTGTGATGTCAGCAGAAAACTCAGCCGAACTTTCAGGTGTCAGACTAAATGTAAACTTAGACATAACATGTTCTTTATCATGTGATATCTTGTCACGCCTCTGCATGCTCTTTGAATTGCCACAGCTGTCTAGTTTCCCCCATCTGCACTTTTCGGACATACAGGAAGAGACGGTCTTTTCAGTAATTCAGTGCTGGTGTGTGAGTGGGGTTTCCTTAGCCCTTTAATCTGAGAAGTAGTCCTTTCTCAATAATGAATGGTGAGCCCCACCCCTTCTGTGGAACACAGTAGTGTACAGTGCCTCAGAAAAGGCCATTGGTGCACTACGGTGTAACGGTGAATAGCTTCCCCCACCGCACGTCTCTGCTATTGAACATTCTAGATGTCTTTTCAGTGTCCCTGTATGCCTTTGCTAGCGTGACAAACAGAAGCACTCC
Source organism: Anguilla rostrata (assembly GCF_018555375.3). Lineage (NCBI taxonomy): Eukaryota > Metazoa > Chordata > Actinopteri > Anguilliformes > Anguillidae > Anguilla > Anguilla rostrata. Next base: position 28,903,865 of record NC_057950.1, on the reverse strand, counting down.
AGTCACAGACAACAAGAGAGAACGGAACGGAACGTGCGTGATTGTTCAGGGGACGAGTCAGAAACGAGGCGACAAGAAAGCCAGGGCGGAACCTTTGTTCCGGGCCCTGCCGGGGGGGCGCGGCGTCCCCCCCCCCCGGGTAGCAGAGCGCACTGTTGCAGAGGTGCAGGCAGCTTTACGCGCAGTCGGCGGTGATGCATCACGCGTGTGTTCCTTTATCACAAAGCTTTCCACGGGATCTGGTCCACTGTCATCCAGCCATGAGGTACTGTACACGACCTTTCGCCGCTGACCCGCGGCACTGACTTTGAGTGGCTTTTTGTACGTGATGTGTATCCATTGAGACATCATGGGATATCAGTGTTTAACAATGCCATGCGGTGTGGGTTTGAGTAGAGCCGAGCGCTAGTCCCTCTGGGGGCTAGCTGGACTTCTTCACCATTCTCTTTTTTTTTTCTTCCCCCCCCTCATTCTCTTTTACCTCAACCCTCAACCTCCGCTCATGCTAACTCATTTCCTTCAGTGTAACAAGCTTGCAACGTCTCAGTACCATCAAAGAACAACTGCTCTTTGGCACATCTGAAAGTAAACTTCAAGTCCGAGCGTTTTGCGGTGTTAAATGACTGTAAAACAGTTTGTCATACTCGTGGATTTCAGTGGGAAGTTAAATGCATCTTATTAATTTGTGGTAAAGGTGTTTTACTGCAACAATTTTAGCTTTATTTGAATTATTGGAAAGGTTTGACATCTACTGTTTTGTAGAGTTACATTCTTTATGTGGGGAATCTGTAACAGGCAATCGTGCTGTAGTGGTACCAGTTTGGCAAAGTACATGCATGGGGTAGTGAGAGAGAGAACTATCATTTCAGCGTTAGTTCTTTTAAGTGTAGAGAATATGTTTTTCCATACTTATATTGGTTACTTTGTTTCAAAGCGCAGCTTAGTTTTATTTTAAGAGCACCAGTAATGGGTTATATGAAATGGATTTGTTTTTGCTCAGTGTGAATAAATAAGGTTTAAACATCAGGTCCCCAAAAGTCCTGTAAGGTTTAAACATCAGGTCCCCACAAGACCTGTAAGGTTTAAACATCAGGTCCCCACAAGACCTGTAAGGTTTAAAAATCAGGTCCCCACAAGTCCAGAAGATTTCAGGAAACTGATATTGTGAGTGTTGTAGGGTTCATAAAAGGTCTGTTCATTAATGCATGTGTGTAACCATATTGGGCTGAGGAGCTGGCTGTTGGGAGTGATGACCTCGCAGAACTGTATGTGGTAACACTGAGGGGGAGAAAAGGAAGGCTGAGGTCTCCCTGATGCAACAGGAAACACGCCTTGCAGCTTGAAGGGGAAGCCTACACTGATCAGCGCCATGCTAATAAAAACAATGAAGTGAAGTCGCTCCACTGCAGGCCTTTCATTTAGAAATCCTCATACCCACTCATCATTGAAGGGCACTTTTATTGCAAAGAATACAAAATGGTGACTTCTTGTTGTGACCAGAGAAGAAATTGTGGGAATATTTTTGCTCCGTATGAGGAGCGTTAGACCTTGTCGGCAGATTCGGCATCGTAACTGAGACGGTGTGCGAGGGCTTTAGCTGTGTCACAGAGGAGCGGGGAGGGCTTCTGAAGTTTCAGGTTCAGATGTGTGTGATGGGTTGTGTAACGAATACACATTTCTCTGCATGCAGGTGCTTTGATTGTTGTATATTTATGTTCAAATGACCATGTTTCCTTGGTAACTGCAGGTTTCTTGTCATTCATCACAACTGAAACTAAACTTGCAAGGCCAGTTATGAATAAAAAGAGGCTAAATTAATTGTGTTAAAGGCTAGGTTTTCATTTGTTTAAATGCTTAAACACATTTAATATTTTTCACTCGAGTAATTGTGTAATTTGGCCGCTTTGTTTCTGTGAACCGAAGAGCTAATGTGCTGCGCAGGCGGCGTTCATTCACACGAACTGTTCGTGCCGTAGCGTGCTGTCTCCGATGCTGTCTCCGATGCTGTCGTAAGTGCAGTGAGTCCCACGGCTGTGTGGAGTTCTGTGTACTGTGTGCGCCCCCCCTTGTTCTCACCGTGTTTCCTCTGCAGGGCGTCGGCGGCGAGGGCCTCCGCTCCTTAGCCTAGTGGACTGACCGCGTTCTCTGTCTCCTTCTCAGAGTGTTTGTAAACAGAAGCTTGGCGATGGAGAAGATTAAGTGCTTTGGCTTTGATATGGATTACACTTTAGCAGGTAAGTGCGTGGACGCGTCAGGGGAGCGCCAGGCCTGAGCATGAGCGGCGCGAACCCGGGTGTTCCTCGGTCCGACACGCAGCGCGTAAATCACTCTGCGCTGCTGCTAGTGAGAACTCGGCGGAGTGCCCGAGGGTTCCGAACGCAGCGCGCTCGTGTTGTAAAGCCAAATCCTGTGTCTCATGAATAGAGGGCGGAGTTAAGAGAGGGCGGAGTTAAGAGAGGGCGGAGTGGATAGAGGGCGGAGTGAATAGAGGGCGGAGTGAATATAGGGTGGAGTTAAGAGAGGGCGGAGCACGTTCTCACATTGGTAAATGGTAAATGGACTGCAGTTATATAGCGCTTTTATCCAAAGCGCTTTACAATTGATGCCTCTCATTCGCCAGAGCAGTTAGGGGTTAGGTGTCTTGCTCAAGGACACTTCGACACGCCCAGGGCGGGGTTTGAACCGGCAACCCTCCGACTGCCAGACAATCGGTCTTACCTCCTGAGCTATGTCGCCCCCTTAATTCATTCAGTGCCATGGGTTTCTCTTCGGTGTTTAGAATAGTAAAGTGTCCCCGGTGGCTTTACATTCTAGGCATGGTCTCTGCGTTCAGGGAGTCATAGAACAGGGTTTGAATACAGCGGGAAACCGCTCTACTGAATGGCTATACTGTCCATCAGACTGCTCTGTTTGTATGCTGGCTTGTTTTCCTGGGGTAAAAGTGTCCCATTGTGGGGGGGGGGGAAGCTACTTCATCAGGTATGACGAGGTGACAGGCCCAGAAGGTGTTTACAAGGCCCGCAGCGCGCTGATAATTGACCCGGTGGAGTCGGGTTTCGAAGGCGGAGGTTGTAATGTGAGCGCAGGCGGTGGGGGCGTGGGGGCGGGGGCAGGCTCTGGGCCGGTCGGCGGGGGTGGGGCCGGGGCCGGTCTCCCCCGCGGACATTTCTCCGGGGGCACGGGGTCTCGTAAAGGAGCGCGCTCAGCCGCTAGCTGCCGTGCTAGCGCTCCTGAAATAGCCCTGCTTTGACGGGCGGGTCAGCTGTAAGCCTGGCGGGGGCGGAATGAACCCACCCCCCCCCCCCCCACTGGCAGGAGGGATCAGTGGCGCCCTCCTGAACCCGGGCCGGGGCGGAGCCAGGCCCCGCGGCCCCTCAGCGCTGGGGGTCTGGCCGTTAGCGGGACCTGCCCGCGAGGGAGAGATGGTGTTTACGGGAAGGGGCTGTAATGTCACGCCGCGGCAGAGCTGGTGCTCCCGCGAAAACCGCGAGGCGTTATGCTGTCCCCGCCCCCCGCCGTGTCCATGGCGATCCGTAACGACCGCAGACGGACGCTTCCTCTCTCCCCGCTGGCTTTAAGGGGGGGGGGGGGTTGCGTCTCTCCCCCGATGGGCCTTCAGGTTTTTTGATCGCGGCGGCGGGGACGGCGGTGGCGGCTGACGGCCGTGCTACGGTGCAGTGTGCAGGCGGCTGATCCACCGGCGCTTTCCAGGAAGGCCCGGCGGGCAGCTGCGGCCGCCAGGCCTGAACGTGTCCTCACGCGGTCCGGCCTCAAACAGAGCCGCACACAAGCTGCCGCCCGCCCAGCAGCTACTGCAGCACGGCCCTGAGGAAGACCCTGAGGAAGACCCCGCGCCGGTCACAACGCGGACCGGGTCGTGATGAGTCATCGGCGCTTTAGGGAGCGATATGCACGCTGTGTGGATGCTTATTTCCCCTTCTCGGCCCTGAAACAGACGAGAGTCATACAAAACCAGCCAAAAAGCTTGAGTCTGAGACGTGTTTGTGCAGACTGTATAAAAGCTTTTGTTGCGTTTCTCGTTTATGAATGACGGTGGATAGGCGATGTGCCTTCTGGATTCATAGAGAGATTTACACTAAGGGGGTCTGCGGGGAGAACATTCCAGAGGCTGTCGGAGGTCAGGCTTCTCAGCTGACTCCAAGCACTGACGGCTGTCTGTTACTTATGATGGATATCCGCCTGGTAAAATATAGCCTCGCACACACACACACACACATGCTAAGCTGTCAGCCTGGTAATGTATAGCCTCTCACACACGCACTCGCACACACACACGCGCCAAGCCCTCAGCCTGGTAAAATATAGCCCCTCACACACACACACACACACACACACACGCTAAAACCTCAGCCTGGTAAAATATAGCCTCTCACACACACGTGCTAAGGCGTCAGCCTCCTAAAATATAACCGCACGCACGCTCACACACACTCGCACACACACACACGCACACACTCTGCTTGCCTGGTGGTTTGGTGATGACAGGGCTCTAGTTGCCTGGTGGTTTGGTGATGACAGGGCTCTGCTTGCCTGGTGGTTTGGTGAGGATAGGGCTCTGCTTGCCTGGTGGTTTGGTGAGGATAGGGCTCTGCTTGCCTGGTGGTTTGGTGAGGATAGGGCTCTGCTTGCCTGGTGGTTTGGTGATGACAGGGCTCTGCTTGCCTGGTGGTTTGGTGATGACACGGCTATATCAGAATGGCCGTCCCGCTCCTGCTGGGGCTTTCAGAGTTTGTGTACAAAAGCGTCCGGCCCGTGGAGCATCAGAGCAACGAAGTCGACAGCCAAGATTTAGCATTTACAGTTTACACATTAGACCTTTAACAGACGCTGTTATGCAGAGCAACACGCGCAGGTCTCATCCTTGTACTGACAGTCCACTCACAGACACAGTTGGGGTTAGGTACCTTGCTCCAGGATGCAACAGCAGAATCAATCCTGCAGCTCCAGAGTCAGCCCACGTCCCTTCCCATCATGCTACACTGCACTGCTGCTTTGGTGGGTCTGCTTATTACAGGAGAAAGCCAGGTTGCCGTATGGGCAGCGGTGGTTTGTGCAGTGTTCCTGGAATGTGGAGTTTGTTTTGAAGTGGTTATTATTTGAAGTTCAGTCACCTGTTCTTTATCAAATATTGGAAATTGAATAATTAAGCAAAAAAAAAAAAAAACATCCTAATTTTCTTCTTTGGATCATGACCTCCAGAACAGAGAGAGCTTGTGTCTATCATCTTTAAAGAGCTGTTTCTAATATTAGTTTGGACTGAAGAGCATATTTTATTAAAATTAGGTGTCTAATTAGGATCAGTTTTGGAGTCTGGCAAACCTCACTGCTAAGATCAACACTGTCTTATCTCTGGAAGTGACAACACAAGCTCGTTCTCAAAAGATGAATTTAGTGAGTGACAAACGAGACGGGGAGCCCCTTCCGAAACCTTATCCGTCTCATCTAGAGTTCCCCACGGTCAGTCAGAGGCAGAGCAGAGTGAAGCATACACTCACTCCTATCTGATTGGCTGCTCAGAACTGTACTGTAATATGACACTTACATTACGTATCAGAAAAATGTGTGAACTAGTGCAGCTTTAAAGGTATTTTTCAGCGTTCACTGAAGAACATCATCCAACATGTTAATATAAATCATGGATTGAATTGATTTAGCAAAAAACAAAATATCTGTCCTGTAGGTGTCCTTTTGCAGTAGTGATATGTATGCATAAGAGAAATTGAAAACAAAAAACCGAGAAGAATTCAGGTTGAGTGAAAAACTGATATTTTGTAAAATACAAGTCAAGCTTTAGTACACAGTCCCATAGGGAGTGACTATCTCTGGATAAAACTCGCTAGGCGCTAGCAAAAGGCACTTCCTTCTTCAGGGAAGTACTGTGTGGGCATTTTTAGGGCTACTCCTCCCCCCTAATGACACACTCATATTTCATGGGCTAAAAGCTGTGCTCACTCTTCTAACATGCGGCGGCTCCCTGATGTTTTTCTGACCTTCTCACCGCTTGGCTATAATTCCCCCAGGGCCTGCAGAGCAGTGTGTTTGTATATATACATACAGTCCAGCCCATAAGTATTTGGACGGTGATGCAGTATTTGTTGCTTTTGCTCTGTGCTCCAGCAAGTTTGGTTTGAAATGAAACAGTGAAAAGGTTGAAGTGCAGACTGTCAGGTTTAATCTGAGGGTGTTCATATTCACGCTGGGTGATCCGTGATCTCAGCTCTCTCTATACAGAGTTCTCCTGCTTTTTAAACAATAAGGTGCTTCTGCTTATCTGGGGCTTGAAGTTGGAAAGAACATTTTATGAAAAACAGGATGTAGCCTACATATTGAAATATCAAGGCTGCTTTCCTGAAAGGAAAGATACAGAAATGTGCTGAATTGTAAACATTCCAAGCAATCTTGGAATAAAAGATGAATACAAATGCGATCTGCCAGTCTCTCAGTCTCTACGAGGTTTGCCTCTGTGTGTTTTATCGTGCTGTCTCATAGTATTCATCCCCTGACGTAGTCTTTGTTTGTGTGTTTTGGACCATACAGGTGAGGTGATGTTTATCTGTGTTGGTATAAACAGGAGCTCGCACACAGACCAGCTGACAGGCTGTTCTGATTCCCAGGTCACTTTCAGCATTAGTAGTAAGAGTCCTCTGTGCCCAGTGTTTCTGCACAAACCGGGTTTCAGCAGTTTTTCAGGGGCTTCTATGAGCAAAATACAGTACTGTGCATAAGTCTTAGGCATCCTAGATTTTTAATATAAATTTCATTAAAATCAATTTTCCAAAAAATGTCAAATATTTGTAAAACATATTGTGTTATAAACATTTTGCGTAATAGACTACTTTTTCACATAAAAACTTGATTACTTTGTAGAGAGTAGTCAATGTGTGGAAGAGCCTGCTAGGTCATGTAGTAGAGGGTTTTCAAGGTCAGGCTTGAAACAGTGTTAGGTATGATCTAGCCTGTAGGTAATCACAGCGCTGTACATTTTAGATGGGGAAATGGCGAGCATTGTTGAGCTGAATGGCCTGTTCTCATCATTATGTTATGTTATGTAGGTATATAGCCCCGTGCATGATTAAAAAAAGATGACAAACAGGTGCTAGTCATCAGTGATACAATGAGTGGATTGAACTGATTAACTGAAACAAAAACAGGTGTAGAAGGAATCAAACTGGGCGAAGGACAACCAAACTAAAAGATGAGGGTGTGGTAGATGTTTAACCTTCAAATCATAAATTCTTACACCATGGCAAGAGTGAGCATAGCAACAAGACACAAGGAGGTCATCCAGCATCAGCAAGGTCTCTCCCAAACAGAAATTGTACCGTAGGCGGGAGTTTCAAAATGTGCCTTCCAGGGTTTTCTGAAGAAGCACAAGAAGAACACGGGCAAGGTTGGGGACCAGAAATGTGGGGGTCACCACAGGAACTGAGTGCAGGAGACGAGGGATCAGTCAAACTGGCGTCCCTCTTAAATCAGAAGTCTAGCGGTACCGTCAGCTCTGAACTCACAGAAACCACTGGAACACAAGTACATCCCTCTACAGTCCGGAGAAGTCTTGTCAGAAGTGGTCTTCATGGAAGATTGGTAAGAAGCCATTCCTCTGAAGTGGAAACAAAGCCAAGAGACTTACCTATGCACAGAAACTCAAGGACTGGGGTGCTAGAGAGCGCTACATGGATGAGTATCTGCAGCCAGCGGTGAAGCACGGTGGAGGCCCCCCTCCAGGGTTGGGGCTGCATTTTTGCTAATGAAGTCAGAGATCTGGTCAGAATTAATGGAATCCTCAAAGCTGAGAAGTACAAGCGGTCTCATATCCGTCATGCAGCATCATCAGGGAGGCATCTGATTGGTCCCAACTTCATTCTGCAGCAGGGCAATGACCCCAAACACATGGCCAAGGTCAAAAAGAACTATCTTCAGTGAGTAGAGCAAGGAGTCCTGGAACAGATGGTATGGCTTCCACAGAGCCCTGATCTCGAAATCATCAAGGCTACCTGGGATTACCTGGAGAGACAGAAGCAAGCAAGATGGCCAAATTCTGCAGAAGAACTGTAGCAAGTTCTCCAATATGCTTGGAACAACCTACCAGCCAGTTTTCTTGTAAAACTGCTGGACAGTGTACCTGAGAGAATTGATGCGGTTTTGTTCACACCAAGTTTTGATTTGTTTAAGTTTTTAACTGTTTACTGCTCTTTATAGTAAAATTTTTGATATGTAGAAACGTTTCATTTCATTATTTTTGAAAGAAACTTTTATTTTATAGCTTTTTTTTTTTTTACATGTGCGTAAGACTTTTGCACAATACCATAAAATCCAGGAAAACTGGTTGGACTCAGGAACCTGTCGGCCTGTTGACTGAGCAGATGGTTGATGCATCCAAATAAGTCCATTTTCTGAGGTTAATTTTGAGATGCTAAAAAAAAAAAAAATCAAGTCACATTTTCTAATCATACATACAGCTACTGCAGTACACGGCGAGATAGTTCATGAAGTTTAGGTGTTGGTAAATCCTGCTCTGTGCTGATGTTTTGTCCATGTTGTGTTTCAGTGTACAAATCCCCAGAGTACGAGTCCCTGGGGTTTGACCTGACGGTGGAGAGGCTCGTTTCCATCGGCTACCCCCAGGAGCTTCTCAACTTCGTCTATGACCCGTCCTTCCCCACCAGGTCAGGACCAGTCACAGCAAGGACTGGGGTCAGCTGACAGTCAGCCAGACCTCATCACCGCCTGATGGTTTACAAGACAATAAAACTGATGGTGTCCTGATTTCTCATATTGAAACTAGAGAGAATCTCCACCAATCATGGACTACTTTAGTTACAACAACCCCAATGATGATTGGTGTGTAATTTGTTTTACTGTACTTCCAGGAGGCCTTCAGGGATACAGTGAGCTTAGGCTGAAGGTACCTGAAAATTGCCACTGGTTTTGATCTATGTGTCTTCACCAACATGCTCGGTGATCGGTGGAGAGCTCCTCTCCAGTTTCTGTGCAAAGTTGTTGACATCACCATCCAATTTCTGGTCTACTGTGGTCCTGAGCCCAGAAAAAAAAGATTTTAAGTATTATATTTTTTTTTACACTTAATACTAGTGTCTTGTTTTACAAACATGTTAAAGTGAGGTTTCAGCGTAGTGGAATATATGGTTCTTGAGATTGAGACCAGAGACTCAAATCCCCTACAGGGGACAGAAATTCATTGTTGGTCTTATCCCTGCTGCTTAACACTGTCTGTTGCAACAAAAATGTTACTAATATTATTGTTAAAAACCTTCTGAAATGAAAGAAATGAACACTACTCTTGTCCACACCAGGGGCCTTGTGTTTGACACGACGTACGGCAACCTGTTGAAGGTGGACGCCTATGGGAACATCCTGGTTTGTGCTCATGGGTTTAATTTCATGCGTGGGTAAGAGCAGCTTGTTCAGCAGTGTCATTCACAAATAATTCATGAAAAAATAAATAAATAAAAACTGTACAGCATTTATAATTCAGTACGTCACTTGCATTCACCTGTCTCTGGTTAATCTTACCGCCGATGTGTGTGTGTGTTTGTGCCCCCCAGGCCTGAAACTCGGGAGCTGTATCCCAACAAGTTCATCCAGCGGGGGGACACAGAGCGTTTCTACATCCTGAACACGCTCTTCAACCTTCCTGGTAAATGAGACGGAGCGTTTCTACATCCTGAACACGCTCTTCAACCTTCCTGGTAAACATGCGGCGTCTCTCACTACCGAATGAGCCGGTCTGTTTCAGGAACCCAGAATGACCGAGCTGATGCGCCTTTCTCATCCTCCCTTTTAATCTTCCTCAAATGAGCGGAGCGGCTTACAGTACATCCTGAACACGCTCTTCAACCTTCCTGGTAAATGAGACGGAGCGTTTCTACATCCTGAACACGCTCTTCAACCTTCCTGGTAAATGAGACGGAGCGTTTCTACATCCTGAACACGCTCTTCAACCTTCCTGGTAAATGAGACGGAGCGTTTCTACATCCTGAACACGCTCTTCAACCTTCCTGGTAAATGAGACACGGAGCGTTTCTACATCCTGAACACGCTCTTCAACCTTCCTGGTAAATGAGACACGGAGCGTTTCTACATCCTGAACACGCTCTTCAACCTTCCTGGTAAATGAGACGGAGCGTTTCTACATCCTGAACACGCTCTTCAACCTTCCTGGTAAATGAGACACGGAGCGTTTCTACATCCTGAACACGCTCTTCAACCTTCCTGGTAAATGAGACACGGAGCGTTTCTACATCCTGAACACGCTCTTCAACCTTCCTGGTAAATGAGACGGAGCGTTTCTACATCCTGAACACGCTCTTCAACCTTCCTGGTAAATGAGACGGAGCGTTTCTACATCCTGAACACGCTCTTCAACCTTCCTGGTAAACATGCTGGCTGTCTCCTCAGCTGAGCCAGAATGAGCCGGTGCTGTGTGTTCTGAGTGAACCCAGATGACCGCAGCCTTATTGGTTCTCTGCACACTTTCTTCTCCTCCCTTTTTATCTTTTTCTCCTCTTGAGCGGTACGACGGCTTAGCAGAGTGAGCGTGTGCTGTATGTCAGCTTTAACACTTTCCTCATGAGGTGCATAAATCTAATAAAACTGATTTTGAATTCCAGCTCACAATAACGGTTACGCCATGTACAGTTTGCATAGCACAGCTTCAGCAGAGGCTTGTAACCTGTTACAGAAGGTGCATCTGACATGGGCAGTGAACACGTTACTGGAGTTAGGGATAAGTAAAGCCGTCAAAGAGATGTGTACCACAGAACCTGCCAAACAAAGGGGGTCTTTTGCTTTAGTTTCAGGTATTATTAATACTATAATGCGTCATATAGTCACTGGTAATTGTTTGAATTGATAATAGTTAGTAATAAGTTAAGGCAGTTATAATTTGCACCGAGACACTAAGTGTCCGAAGTCCGAGTTGTTTGGCTTTGCCTCTGATGATGTACTGAATGTTTCTTTCCTGCAGAAACCTACCTGTTTGCATGCCTGGTTGACTTCTTCACCAACTGTTCCAGGTACTCCAGGTAAAGACACAAGTTATTCAACAGTAAAGCAAGTGAACTTTGGCACATTTTTACAAGCATTTCTGTCTGATGAGTTATTTCTATTTTTTTTTAACGTGTAACCTGAGTTAGTTTGCTTAGCTCGGAAGAGGGAAGTGTTATGTGTGAAGTGGTTGTGATAGACTGGGTTATGCGTATTTGGGTACTGTGATAAGGGTGTTTGGGTACTGTGGTGGAGTATTTGGGTGCCGTGATAGGGGTGTTTGGGTGCTGTGGTAGGGGTGTTTGGGTACTATAGTAGGGGTGTTTGGGTGCTGTGGTTGGGGTGTTTGGGTGCTGTGGTAGGGGTGTTTGGGTGTTTGGGTGCTGTGGTAGGGGTATTTGGGTGCCGTGATTTGGGTGTTTGGGTGCTGTGGTAGGGGTGTTTGGGTACTATAGTAGGGGTGTTTGGGTGATGTGGTAGGGGTGTTTGGGTGCTGTGGTAGGGGTGTTTGTGTACTGTGGTAGTGGTATTTGGGTGGTGTAGTATGGTTATTTTTGGGTGGTGTAATTTGGGTAATTGGGGTATTTGGGTACCGTGGTATTTCGGTACTGTGGTAAGGGTATTTTGGTATTTGGGTGCTGTAGTATGGGTGTTTGGGTGTTGTGGTACGGGTATTTGGGCACTATAATAGGTGTGTTTGGCTGGTGTAGTATGGATGTTTGGGTATTTGGGTACTGTGGTATGGGTATTTGGGTATTTAAGTGGTGTAGTATGGGTATTTGGGTACTGTGGTAGGGGTATTTGGGTATTTAAGTGGTGTAGTATGGGTATTTGGGTACTGTGGTAGGGGTATTTGGGTATTTAAGTGGTGTAGTATGAGTATTTGGGTACTGTGGTACAGGTATTTGGGCACTATAATAGGGGTGTTTGGGTACTGTGGTAGGGGTATTTGGGTATTTGGGTGCTGTAGCATGGGTGTTTGGGTATTTGGGTGCTGTAGTATGGGTGTTTGGGTGCTGTAGTTTGGGTATTTGGGTGCTGTAGTAGGGGTATTTGTGTATTAGGGTGCTGTGCTGATCAGTAATCTGAGCCTGCTTTACCTCCTCAGCTGTGAGTCGGGCTTTAAGGATGGAGACCTGTTCATGTCCTTCAAGAGCATGTTCCAGGACGTCCGAGACGCCGTCGACTGGGTCCACTTCAAGGTAGCCCTTGTCCCACAGATATCTACATTCTCTGTCGCACTGACCAAAAATATTCAGCAGGGTTGGGCTCTCTTCCAGTTTAAATTTAGTCGGTTGAAAAATTCCCATAGAACATTATGACTTTTTTAAGCTCATGGATTCAGCTTTAGTTAATTTCCTGATTTGGCTCAGTAGTAATGGAATCAACCCCAACCTTGATGATATTCTGTTTACTGTGGACATTTTGTGCACATGCAGTTATTGAGTAAAAACAGGACAAAACCATGTCCAGAAATCCACACTTCAACTTCTGCCTCTAAGCTTTCTGTCTTTATTACTCTTCTTAGGGCTCTTTAAAAGAAAAAACGGTTGAAAACCTGGAGAAGTATGTGGTGAAAGATGTAAGTAATCGTGAGTGCTATCTGGGGCTGGGAGACATGCCAATTCTCTGTTCTATTTTACATCCTATTTTTAATATTGACTTTCATTCAGGAACAATGACATTAGCTGACTTACTGCTACGAAGCAATGTAAAAACAGAGCTAGCCTTAATGCACAGTCTTCTTTTAAAATACCCAAACCCTGTTTGAAATCCCTCCAGTCTTATTCAGCAGCACACGTTCGTGAGCTTGACGTTTCTTTTTTTCCGTCTGTAAAGGCGAAACTGCCTCTCCTGCTGAGCCGGATGCATGAAGTAGCCAAGGTGTTCCTGGCCACCAACAGCGACTACAAGTACACTGATGTGAGTCTCCCTGCCGGTTCCTAACAGCTTGCTTTCCTGGCACCTGCCATATTTTTGTGTGTAGTATCTTTTACACCGTAACTTATTAGAATTTCATTATGTAATAGAATTCTATATTACTTTGGATCAGAATCAAGCCTGAACAATTAAGTCTTCACTGCATTGATATTGGGCATGATATTACATTGTGAACCACAATGTGTTGGATGGTAATGTACCCTTAATTTGCTCTTGATTATGGAGATATAATTTACCATGTTTAATCAAGTCTAATTTTCCTTCTAGAAAATTATGACGTACCTGTTTGACTTCCCCCATGGTCCAAAGGCAAGTGAGCTTTCTTATAGATCGTCTACCTTCAGTTAGGGTTGCCTTGTCTTAGAACTTTTGTAGCAGAATTTATTACTAATCAGAAAAGCATGTGTAGCAAATACACCGCTGTGTAATATTTTATGTTGCAAATGGGCTAGGACTACACGTTTAGCCAGTGAGTTACTGTGTGTTATTGTGTGTATAATGAACGTTAGCCAGTGTGTTGCTGTGTTACTGTGTGTGTAATGAACCCTCAGGTTTAGCCAGTGTGTTGCTGTGCTGTTGTGTGTGTAATGAACCCTCAGGTTTAGCCAGTGTGTTGCTGTGCTGTTGTGTGTGTATTGATCACAGCTCACTGGATCTTGTGTGTTCCTGCAGATGGGTACTACTCACCGACCGTGGCAGTCCTATTTTGACCTGATCTTGGTGGACGCGCGGAAGCCCCTGTTTTTTGGAGAGGGTACAGTGCTGAGACAGGTGGACACAGTGAGTACAACTTAAATACAGCTGTGACACAGGCTAAAGCACTGCCTATACAGAGAGAGCTCATAGCTAAAGCACTGTCTATGTAAAGAGCTCATAGCTAAAGCACTGTCTATACAGAGAGCTCATAGCTAAAGCACTGTCTATGTAAAGAGCTCATAGCTAAAGCACTGTCTATACAGAGAGCTCATAGCTAAAGCACTGTCCATGCAGAGAGCTCATAGCTAATGCTAAGTCTCTGCAGAGAGCTCATAGCTAATGCTGAGTCTGTGATGAGAGAGCTCATAGCTAATGCTAAGTATGTGCGGAGAGAGCTCATAGCTGATGCTAAGTCTCTGCAGAGAGAGCTCATAGCTAATGCTAAGTCTGTGCAGAGAGAGCTCATAGCTGATGCTAAGTCTCTGCAGAGAGAGCTCATAGCTAATGCTGAGTCTGTGATGAGAGAGCTCATAGCTAATGCTAAGTATGTGCGGAGAGAGCTCATAGCTAATGCTAAGTCTCTGCAGAGAGCTCATAGCTAATGCTGAGTCTGTGATGAGAGAGCTCATAGCTGATGCTAAGTCTGTGCAGAGAGAGCTCATAGCTAATGCTGAGTCTGTGATGAGAGTGCTCATAGCTAATGCTAAGTATTTGCGGAGAGAGCTCATAGCTGATGCTAAGTCTGTGCAGAGAGAGCTCATAGCTAATACTAAGTCTGTGCAGAGAGAGCTCATAGCTAATGCTAAGTCTGTGCAGAGAGAGCTCATAGCTAATGCTAAGTCTGTGCAGAGAGAGCTCATAGCTAATGCTAAGTCTGTGCAGAGAGAGGATGCTATAGCTAATGCTAAGTCTGTGCAGAGAGAGCTCATAGCTAATGCTAAGTCTGTGCAGAGAGAGCTCATAGCTGATGCTAAGTCTGTGCAGAGAGAGCTCATAGCTAATGCTAAGTCTGTGCAGAGAGAGCTCATAGCTAATGCTAAGTCTGTGCAGAGAGAGCTCATAGCTAATGCTAAGTCTGTGCAGAGAGAGCTCATAGCTAATGCTAAGTCTGTGCAGAGAGAGCTCATAGCTGATGCTAAGTCTGTGCAGAGAGAGCTCATAGCTGATGCTAAGTCTGTGTAGAGAAAGCTCATAGCTGATGCTAAGTCTGTGCAGAGAGAGCTCATAGCTGATGCTAAGTCTGTGCAGAGAGAGCTCATAGCTGATGCTAAGTCTGTGCAGAGAGAGCTCATAGCTGATGCTAAGTCTGTGCAGAGAGAGCTCATAGCTGATGCTAAGTCTGTGCAGAGAGAGCTCATAGCTAATGCTGAGTCTGTGCTGTTTCAGGCGACTGGACGGCTGAAAATTGGGACCTATACAGGACCCCTTCAGCATGGCATTGTTTACTCTGGAGGTAAGTGTGCCTCCTCTACTTAGTTAATTGTACTGGTCACAGTTCTGATTCTGAGCTTCAGTTGAAACCAGTTGCTATGGTCATGTAAGACTGAGCCTTGTGACCGGGAACACCATTGGATTAGCAGCAGAAGAAAGGCTCTTAGATTGGAAAGGATACCAATGGATACCAATATGGTGGTGGATCGTGAGGTTACACGGTTGTTTCAAGCAAAAACTGCCATTTTCAATGGTCACATCAGTCTCCAGACTTGACCCACCTGAAAAAATGTGGTTTGGATTGAAGAGGGCAGTCCACAGGTGCATGCCAAAGGGTCTGAAGGACCTTCACGGAGGTTGCTTGGAGAAATGTTAAAATATCCCTCCCCAATATAGTCACCAATCTCATAAAGACAATTCAATAATTTTATCCTTGAAAGAACGGGTGAGAATAATTATCTATACCTGTGATGTTTATTTTATAAAAAATATTTGTTTTGAAATATATATATATTTTTTTGCTTATCTCTATCAAGGAGCCAATCATTTTGGAGAGCACTGTGCCTTAACACAACACAAAAAACATACATATTATTATTAATAATAAGAACATTAGCTGAATCTCAGTAACATGAGAGACATTAAACAGAGCTGCATGTCTGTGTGTCTGTGTGTGCCATGGCAGGTTCCTCAGACATCGTGTGCGACCTGCTGGGGGCCAAGGGGAAGGACATTGTGTACATCGGGGACCACATCTTTGGAGACATCCTCAAGTCCAAGAAGCGGCAGGGCTGGAGGACCTTCCTGGTGATCCCAGAGCTGGCCCAGGAGCTGCACGTGTGGACCGACAAGAGCTGTGAGCCTGCTTTACTCTACCACTACACCTACCACTTAACCCTACTCTACTACTACACCTATTATTGCACTTACCACTATTCTACTACTACACCTACCACTTAACCCTACTCTACTACTACACCTACCACTTAACCCTACTCTACCACTACACCCTATATGACACCCAATCCCTACTCTACCACTACACCTACTACTACTCTATTCTACCACTACACCTACCCCCAACCCTACTCTACCTCTACACCTACTACTACACCCACACCCTACTCTACCACTACGCCTACCACTACACCTACTACTGAACCCTACCCTACCACTACACCTACCCCCAATTCTACTCTACCTCTATATCTACCCCCAACCCTACTCTACCACTACACCAACCGCTGAACCATACTCTACCACTACACCAGGGGTGCACAACTCCGGTCCTGGAGGGCCGATCTGTGTGCTGGTTTTTGTTCCAACCGATTACCATTTCTTACAGCTCTATAAACTATGCTGTTTCACTCCTGTACTTGAGCACAGTGAAATCTCTGGGATGCACTTGCAGTCTGTGGCTGTAGCTGGTGTTTATGCACATCAGATCAAGATATGATTGGATTAATTAAATAAATGTTGGCAAATGTTCGCACAAAATCCTGAAATGGATTGACCCTTGTTGTGTACCCCTGCGCTACACCCACCACTGAACCTTTCTCTACCACTACACCAACCACTGAACTTTACCACTACACCCCAACTCTACTCTACTACTACACCTACCACAAACCTACTCTACCCCTACACCTTCCCCTAAAATGCAATGTTATATAGATGACAGAGTGCATCACTTCATATAAATTGTGCAATAAAATCTAATAATAATGTGGGTGGAAACATGTTGACTCTTCACCATCTTTAATACTAAAATTTATAAAATTGAACTATTTCTAATCCTCTTTGTGAGCAGGAATGTGTCTGTCTGATGCCAAGTTCCTGCTTTTGAAAGGGAAGTCTGTCTGTTTCCTGGAAGGGCCTTGTGCAAACTCAGTACTGAGAGATGAAGCTTAGCTGGAAATGATTACTGCTGGCTCACCCATGACCTCTGTGTTTCACAGCTCTGTTTGAGGAGCTGCAGAGTTTGGACATCTTCCTAGCAGAGCTCTACAAGTGAGTGCAGCTGTCGATAGCGCCCTCTCCCCTCCTAATGTCCCTGTGCTGTGTGTGTGTGTGTGTGTGTGTGTGTGTGTCCCTCTCTCCTCCTAATCTCCCTGTGCTCTCTCTTGCATCACAATGCTCTCTCTCTCTCTCTCTCTCTCTCTCTCTGCAGACATCTGGACAGCAGTAGTAATGAGAGGCCTGACATCAGCTCCATACAGCGGAGAATAAAGGTGCACACACACACACAGAGCACCACGCACCCACACACCACCACACACACACACACACACACACACACTCACACACACACACACGCACACGCACACACACACACACACGTGCACACACACTCACACACACTCACACACGTGCACACACACATGCGCATGCACACACACACGACACTCACACACACACACTCACACACACACATATGCGCATGCACACACACGTGCACACACACACACACGTGCATGCACACACACACAAACACATACACACACAAGTAAGAGATTCTCTGATGGCTTAAAAGGAAGTGGTCACTTGGTTCAGCCGTTGTGGAGTGTGGCAGTGGGCTGTTTTCCCACTTCCTGTTCTTATTTACCACAGTACAATAAAAGTCTTCCTGAAGGGGAACTTTTTATTCACCATGTTCATAAATTTTCAAAATTCTTCTTAACATTGCCTATGGACTGATACAACCATTGGTATCTTAGTGGTGAAATTACATCTCCACTGTTTAACTAGTAGAATTAAGCAAGTGAAACCAAATAGAATTAGTAAATGGAAGTATTTTTGCCTTCTGAAAAATACATGAAACGTGCAAATGTGTGTATGGCTTTTAGTGGCTTGTTTTGAACATTTTGTTGATGTAATGTAACGGCTCATAAAAACGGAAACCCCGCCCCTCACAGAAAGTGACGCACGACATGGACATGTGCTACGGCATGATGGGAAGCCTGTTCCGCAGCGGCTCGCGCCAGACGCTCTTCGCCTCGCAGGTGATGCGCTACGCGGACCTGTACGCCGCGTCCTTCATCAACCTGCTGTACTACCCCTTCAGCTACCTGTTCCGCGCCGCGCACGTGCTGGTGAGTACCTGCCCCCTAACCCTAACCCTACCCCTTCAGCTACCTGTTCAGAGCCGCCCACATACTGGTGAGTACCTGCCCCCTGACCCTAACCCTAACCCTACCCCTTCAGCTACCTGTTCCGCGCCGCGCACGTACTGGTGAGTACCTGCCCCCTAACCCTAACCCTAACCCTACCCCTTCAGCTACCTGTTCCGCGCAGCGCACGTACTGGTGAGTACCTGCCCCCTAACCCTAACCCTACCCCTTCAGCTACCTGTTCAGAGCCGCCCACATACTGGTGAGTACCTGCCCCCTGACCCTAACCCTACCCCTACCCCTTCAGCTACCTGTTCCGCGCAGCGCACGTGCTGGTGAGTACCTGCCCCCTAACCCTAACCCTACCCCTTCAGCTACCTGTTCCGCGCCGCGCACGTGCTGGTGAGTACCTGCCCCCTGACCCTAACCCTAACCCTACCCCTTCAGCTACCTGTTCAGAGCCGCACACTTGCAGGTGAGCGCGGGCCCCGTTTCCACGGAGACGGCCGTCCGGAGCCGCGCAGTTATCCGCCACTGTTTGTGTGTGCTGCTGAAAAGCTAGTGATGCAGGGTCACAGTTACGCAGCACAGCAGGAGAGGCTGTGCGGTATCGTGCGGTATCATAGATACAGTCACAGTTAAGCAGCGCAGCAGGAGAGGCTGTGCTGTATCATAGATACAGTCACAGTTAAGCAGCACAGCAGGAGAGGCTGTGCTGTATCATAGATACAGTCACAGTTACGCAGCACAGCAGGAGAGGCTGTGCGGTATCGTGCTGTATCATAGATACAGTCACAGTTACACAGCGCAGCAGGAGAGGCTGTGCTGTATCGTGCTGTATCATAGATACAGTCACAGTTAAGCAGCACAGCAGGAGAGGCTGTGCGGTATCATAGATACAGTCACAGTTAAGCAGCGCAGCAGGAGAGGCTGTGCTGTATCGTGCTGTATCATAGATACAGTCACAGTTAAGCAGCACAGCAGGAGAGGCTGTGCTGTATCATAGATACAGTCACAGTTAAGCAGCGCAGCAGGAGAGGCTGTGCGGTATCATAGATGCAGTCACAGTTATACAGCGCAGTAGGAGAGGCTGTGCTGTATCGTGCTGTATCATAGATACAGTCACAGTTAAGCAGCGCAGTAGGAGAGGCTGTGCGGTATCGTGCTGTATCATAGATACAGTCACGACTGCAGGGGTGCTGTTAGGCACGAGCAAAGCTGAATGCTGGCAACCCCTTTAACAGTGACTGTATTCCACAGCATGGCCTCGAGTTCCGTAATGCTTTTGTAAAAAGGTTACTACATATAGAAACAATTGGAATTTTTACAGTATTATTTTAAAATAAAATTCCAGAATGGGGGATATAAAACAGAAGATGGGATGGACATAAAAGGTATAAGAAGCTAAAAGCTAAAAAGGGGGTGTTTCACCAATGGGAGAGGGAGGGATTATTCTTAGGGTAGAGACAACACAACAGAGCACAGAGAACTGCTCCTGTTCTGTAGCACCAGCACAGCTAACGCTATCGGGCTCAGAGTGCACTGCTCCTGTTCTGTAGCACCAGCACAGCTAACGCTATCGGGCTCAGAGTGAACTGCTCCTGTTCTGTAGCACCAGCACAGCTAACGCTATCGGGCTCAGAGTGCACTGCTCCTGTTCTGTAGCACCAGCACAGCTAACGCTATCGGGCTCAGAGTGCACTGCTCCTGTTCTGTAGCACCAGCACAGCTAACGCTATCGGGCTCAGAGGCAACTACTCCTGTTCTGTAGCACCAGCACAGCTAACGCTATCGGGCTCAGAGTGCACTGCTCCTGTTCTGTAGCACCAGCACAGCTAACGCTATCGGGCTCAGAGTGAACTGCTCCTGTTCTGTAGCACCAGCACAGCTAACGCTATCGGGCTCAGAGTGCACTGCTCCTGTTCTGTAGCACCAGCACAGCTAACGCTATCGGGCTCAGAGTGAACTGCTCCTGTTCTGTGCACCAGCACAGCTAACGCTATGGGCTCAGAGTGCACTGCTCCTGTTCTTAGCACCAGCACAGCTAACGCTATCGGGCTCAGAGTGCACTGCTCCTGTTCTGTAGCACCAGCACAGCTAACGCTATCGGGCTCAGAGTGCACTACTCCTGTTCTGTAGCACCAGCACAGCTAACGCTATCGGGCTCAGAGTGCACTGCTCCTGTTCTGTAGCACCAGCACAGCTAACGCTATCGGGCTCAGAGTGCACTGCTCCTGTTCTGTAGCACCAGCACAGCTAACGCTATCGGGCTCAGAGTGCACTGCTCCTGTTCTGTAGCACCAGCACAGCTAACGCTATCGGGCTCAGAGTGAACTGCTCCTGTTCTGTAGCACCAGCACAGCTAACGCTATTGGGCTCAGAGTGCACTGCTCCTGTTCTGTAGCACCAGCACAGCTAACGCTATCGGGCTCAGAGTGCACTGCTCCTGTTCTGTAGCATCAGCACAGCTAACGCTATCGGGCTCAGAGTGCACTGCTCCTGTTCTGTAGCATCAGCACAGCTAACGCTATTGGGCTCAGAGTGAACTGCTCCTGTTCTGTAGCATCAGCACAGCTAACGCTATCGGGCTCAGAGTGCACTGCTCCTGTTCTGTAGCATCAGCACAGCTAACGCTATCGGGCTCAGAGTGCACTGCTCCTGTTCTGTAGCACCAGCACAGCTAACGCTATCGGGCTCACTGGCGCTCTGTCTCTCTCTCTCTCTCGCTCCAGATGCCTCACGAGTCCACCGTGGAGCACGCCCACGTGGACATAGAGCCCGAGTCGCCCATGGCGACGCGTAACCGCCACGCCCTGGACTTCAGAGACTTCGAGCTCAAGCGGCACCAGCTGACCCGCTCCATCAGCGAGATCAAGCCCCCCCACCTCTTCCCCCAGACCCCCCAGGAGATCACGCACTGCCACGACGAGGACGACGACGAGGAGGAAGAGGAGTGAACCCCCCCCACCACCCCCCCCGCTAATGCCAGTCGCTGTTTCTTCTTCTTCTGCGGTTTTCTGAAGGGATCTGTTACCGGTGGATCAGCTGTACAGAGTGAGCGATTGAGAGTGAGGCATTATTCAACAGTGTGTATAAAGGACAGACTTTCTATACGGAAATATTTTTTTATTTTACTGTCGTTGTGTGTCTGAGTTCTTGCGGTTCATGCATTATAAACCACCTCTGGTGGCCCAGACTCTCCTGCTACTCTCATTTTACTTTTTGTTTGTAAGTGACGTGTTCTTTGTTTTCTGATGTTCTTAGGGGGAAATGAATCGGGACAGTGATACGATTTTGGTTGTTTTGGTTCTGCGCTCCAGCCTTTGGATTTAAAATTAAACAATGAATATGAGGTTGAAGTTCAGACTGTCGGCTTTAATTACATTTACATCCATATTGGAGGATCCATGTAGGAAATAGATCCCTTTTTATATAGTTTTATTTATTTTAGGGGAGCAAAAGTAATTAGACAAATCAACATAATCTTAAAGTCATCAGATGACCGCCTGAAGTCTGTGACCCATAGCCATCAGCACACGCTGGGTATCTTCCCTGGTGGTGCTCTGCCAGGCCTGTACTGCAGCCATCTCCTGTTCATGTATTTCTGGGGTGTTTTCCCTTCAGTCTTGTGCTCAGCGAGTGAAACGCACGTGAGACAGAATCTCTAGGCCTTTTGTTAGCTTTCTTATGCTTGGACTAATGATGCAAGGACACACAGCTGGCCTACAAACAGCTGAGCAGCCAATTGTCCGATTACTTTACTCCTCTAAAATAGGGGCACTAAAATGTAAAATGGGGTGTAATTCCTACAGGGATCACCAGATGTGGATGTAAAGCACTCATGTGAAAGCTGGCAGTTTCAAATTCAGTGTGCTGAAATACTGAGCCAAAACAACAAAACATTGTCACTGTCCCGGTACTTCTGCATGTAACTGTGCGTATATACACACACACGCACACACACACACACACATAATTGTGGAAATTTAAAGACCAAACTCCAGTGGCTTGAACAGTTTAAGAGAAGGCTGTGTGCGTCCCTGCTATGCTGCGTTTTCTCACACACACACACACACTCTCTCTCTCATACACACACACACACACACACACGCGCGCGCGTGCCGTGTGCTTCAGGTCTGGACTGCAGGCTGGTTGGGTCTCATGGTGCTGTGCTGATGGGACTCTAACTGGGAATCATGCTCCAGTTTTCGCTGCTCCTGCAGTCTCTGTGTCTCCTCCTACACATGTATTATTGAGTGCAGCGAGGCCTGTGCAGACGCAGTGCAGCACCAGACTTCCTGCTCCTTCCTGTCAGACCACGGACGCCGTTGATAAGATCAACTGAGATGGGATTCTACATACAATTCGAACACAAATATACGTAATGTCCTGATAAACCAAGCATTCTGTTGTTTTACATTGATATCACAGTGTAAAGAGAAGTTTCTCAAAAATCTATATATACTGTAGAAGCATTTTGGGAAGACTATAATAATAATCAGAATTAAGAGAACTGACCAATCCCTTGTAGAAACGGTTTGTTTCAGCCATGCTAGATACGTCAGTGCTGACCTTTAAGTGCAGCTGCAGCAGCTGTGCTGCATTGGAAACGCAGTGTGCAGCAAGGCTGTGTGAATGCAGAACCCAGTCTTACCTGCTGGTGGATGAGAGAGGACTGTAAGGCTGTAGCTATTGCCTTAGTGGGCTGATTGGTGGCTCGTGATTCGCGCTGAGTGAATGGAGGTTGACGTGGTGTGTGTGGGGAAGGGCTGTGTCTCTCCCAAAGCTGTGGACGGCGCTGACTGGGGTTCGTCTGTGAGCAGGCGGCTTGTTCAGGTTTATCACACCTGAAGGCGTCAGTTACTGTGTTACTTCATAAATGCAGACAAATGGATCTGTTAACTTCACATGAAGGGACCGTAGAAATGAGGAGAAACGGGCTCGTTTGAGTCAGCTAGATACGGTGACCGTTGTTCTTAATGGCACCTTACACCGCAACCTCATTTTCCTCCAGTGTGTTTCTCTGCATTTGCCTGTGTGGGGTTGGGTGCTGTACAAACCTCACCCTCGTTATTTTTAAGTCAAAGGTAGTGCTAAACGTGCATTCGGGCGTTTTCTCTCTCCCACAAACAGGTGGGGTCAGCCTTGCGCATGAAGGCTATTCCTGACATCAGCCCAACTTTGAGAAAATTGAAGCCGCTTTAGAGTCATATTACCTGCTGTTATTTTTTCTTGCAAAAAAAAAAAAAAAAAGTGGTGTGCCAACATCCAGAATGGTTTTATTTTTTAATTGTTCATTAATACTTTATTTGTTGTGCATGCTCTTTGCGCTTTGGGTTTCTTTTTTTAAAGTGCAAGTTGGTTTTTGTTAAGAATGAAAATTATGAAAATGTACATTTGCGAAAATTCAATTTTCATGTAAAATAAAGCTGTTACAGCTTCATGGGTTTCCTTTTCACTGTGTTTTGGTGTGTTTTTAGCCTGCGTGTTTTTAGGATGTGTGGTGTGTTTTTAGCCTGTGTGTTTTTGGCATGTGTGTTTTTAGGATGTGTGTTTTTGGCATGTGTGTTTTTAGGATGTGTGTTTTTAGCCTGCGTGTTTTTAGGATGTGTGGTGTGTTTTTAGCCTGTGTGTTTTTGGCATGTGTGTTTTTAGGATGTGTGTTTTTGGCATGTGTGTTTTTAGGATGTGTGTTTTTAGCCTGTGTGTTTTTAGGATGTGTGTTTTTAGCCTGTGTGTTTTTAGGATGTGTGGCGTGTTTTTAGCCTGTGTGTTTTTGGCATGTGTGTTTTTAGGATGTGTGGCGTGTTTTTAGCCTGTGTGTTTTTGGCATGTGTGTTTTTAGGATGTGTGTTATTAGGATCTGTGGCGTGTTTTCAGCGTGTGCAGCCATCCACAGGGAACACTCCTCACGTTCCAAAACAGAGCTCCAGTACTACTGTAGGTACCAGCTGGTACTGTCCTGAGTTGATGATTGGTCAGTACTGACAGTCTTCAGTTCAACTGTGATTGGTCTTTACCTTACTGAGAAGGAAGAGGAACATGTAAATAATGGTCATATTTATATTTCCTGTTCAGTTAAGCCTTAATTGGACCTGTAGAGCATGCCTTTACTGATAATGTTCAGCAGTGAAATAAATGAAGATGAATATGCCAGGTAGTACTTATGGGCACAGCGTTTGAGAAGCAGGTTTTTGGAGAGGGAACGGTGTAAATTCCAGAGTAGATCATGGATACTCCACTTCAGGTGGTGTAGGAGTCTGCAGGTATGTACTCCAACCAGGCACTAAACCACCCGATTTCACTAATCAGCTGACATCCCGAGCCAAGGAGGTAAAATGAGTGAAATCTGGTGGTGTAGTGAATGGCTTGAGAAAATACCCGCAGACAATGCAGCCCACAGGACCTGGAGTTGAGTAGGGCCCATGTAGATATGATGGCTGTTTGCCAGACTAACCAAATCCTAGCTTTGGTTACTTATGGTGAAAGCATAGATGCGTAGAATGTATGAAATAAGCACGAGAGAACATATTTTAATTGCTAAAGCTTTGATTATATTCCAACAATGCACTCATGTCCTCTTCAAACTAAGGCCCATTACTTATAGTAACCTAATAGTTCTAATAGCTATAGAAAGCAAGGCCAAATTGTTGGGTTCAGTTCATTTTCAAACCATTCAACTGCAATTTGCTGCTTGAAATAATAGTGTTCTGAAAACGATTAAAATCCATAAAATGGAGCCCATCAATTCTAGATATTAGATGCAGGACATTGCCTCCATGATTTTGACTAAATAAATAGTCTTTATTGGAAAAAACATTGCTTGTACCAGTCAGTTACATTGAACCTTCATTCTTTATTGTACCAACAACACTGATCAGTGTGCATATACACAAGTATATATCATTCAGGTTAATATTATATAATACTATATTATTGGTACAAAAACTGCATATAAATAAGGTCCTGTTTTCTGACAGCTACCTGTCTGCCCAGGTGAGATCTGTCAGGACCAACAACGTGAACTGGTTTGGCATTCCGGTCCAGTATTCCGGTTCGGCATTCTGGTCCAGCATTCCGGACAGTCCGGAGACACGCACGCTTTTCCGACGGGACAGCCCAGGATGAGGGGTGTGTACACGGCAGCCGAGAGGCTGTAGCAGCTCCTTATCTTAAATCTTCAGACTGTGAGAGACGTGGACAGATGGAGGTAGACAGACAGGGCTTCTCTCAGTGTGCTTCTGTGAGATCTTTCCCGTGAAAGTCCACACACTGTAGAGTCACAGGCATGGATGCAGTCCTTTTAGATGCATACGCCTTTTCTATTAACAAAACATTTTATTCGTTCTGGGCCATGGGAAATAAAGACACTGACTTTATACACAAAAAGGTGGTTATGGATGGGACCATAAATTTTCTAGAATTTCTGAACTTGAAATTCAATTGTGGTGCACAATCTGAGAATCCACCTATACTTCGTGTCTTATAAAATCTGCATATAAGAAGACCACATGCGGATCAACAATGTCATACTCCGCTCGTTTGTGAAATTAACGAACTGAAGCCGATGTTAGTTCTTGTCACTTTTTCCATTGACAAAGTGCATTTATGGAGTTTCAGAAGAAGAAGCCATTTCCACAGTGTTAGCTGGCTGTATGAATGAGGAAAAAACAAACAAAATCATGCACTGAACATTGCTAAATGAGCAGCAGACTGAGGGTTGACCTCTGACCTTTTTTATATACCTCGTGACTAACGTGACAGACCTACGGACATGAACGTGTTCTCCCACCTCAGACTCAATTGCGCTCATACAAATGAGTATCAAAAAGGAAATATAGTGCTACATGCCAGAAAAAGTAAAAATAGTGATTTTAGGCTGCTTTGCCCTTAAAGACGACATATTTTAAAAATCAAGTTAGATCTGCAATCTGCTATATAATCATTTGAAATACAGTCATATAAAATAAATTATCAGTGTGGTCCACTAGAATAACAAAAAAAAAACTGATTTAAGATTTGTTGCACCGATATGTAGTAATACACATTTATAAATCTCCCCAACATGATCAGTTACACAGGACCGTAAGGAGATACCGTATATAAACACACATTGATAAAATAAATTAACAAAAACATTCTTGGTTCACGGTTGCCATAATGGCAGCATTTGGCACATTCTGATCTCGGCACTCTTTCCGCTAATTTTGTTTTTTTGGTGTTTTTTTTCCCCTCTCCCTCCCCACAGCGGTCACCTCGGTCACCTCTTGTTCCTCCCCCTAAACGAGAGCGGTCCAAACTCTTTGGTCTGGGGACGCGCGTGTGCGCGGTCCGGCCAGCGAGAGAGATGACAAGCCCGTTTTACCGGGCTCCGAGCCGCGAGTGCTGCAGCGCGTTTGGCGTTTGCGGCGGCGATCCTGCCCCTCCCTCCTAGATCGCGCCCTCGCTGTGGGGCGCGCGGTTCGCCTTTCCGCGCCCCAGGCAGTTCAGCAGGTTGGCAGTCTCGCCCCGCGAGCCGTCGGGGATCTCCGTCAGCGTCAGCTCCAGTCTCGTGTACTCCCCGTCGCAGGACTGCGGCGTCTTGTCTAGCCGCGAGGCCATGAGTGCGTTCTGGTACTGCTGCCGAGTCACCTGAGAGAGGAAGAGGGGCGTCACGAAACCATCGGAGACTGTGCAGGCCAGGGGTGGGCCAGGAGGGCCAAATCCATTTCTCGATTTCATGCAAACTTCTGCTCATAATTATTTAAATAGCACAATCTTACGCGATTCTGGCTACGTTTAGTCATTTTAACTAAATCCTTTGATAAGCCCACAGCTGATAACTGTCCTTACACATGTTCTACTGTGGTCGAAGCCGTGTGTGAACCACGGCAGGTCTATAGAGCTAATTAATTAATCTGGCAATTGAATGCATAATTATCGGAAGCAAAACCCTGCATAGCTACATACCAAGCCTCTGGGAATTGCCTATCCATGGTATAAAGACGCTTACTTACTGAACAAAGAGTGTTTATTTCATTTCTCAATTTCCCACTAATGCCTGCAGTGTGTGTGTGTATATATATCCGTTTCCGTTTAATTTCTTTACAAGTAAGCTAGGATATGCGCATATAAACCTTTTATTTTTATTTATATGCTCATGGAAGCTCCCAGGTAAATAAAAGTTAAATAAACATGAGCTCATATAATCTGAATGCTGTATTTCTGTTTCTGTCGAATAAAAATGTCACCGTGACACCCTTCCCTTCTCTCACCTTGATGTAGAGCAGGTCGCTGGCGCACCTGACGGAGTAGTCGGGGACGTAGATCTGCAGGAAGGCGTTCAGCTGGTTGTTGCTGCTCCCCAGTGTGGGCGTGATGGCGTCCATCCGGTCGCCGCGGCTCAGGGAGTCCGAGTGGTTCAACCCGAACGACCGCGGCGGGGATTTATTCTCTGCCCACCAACAAAATAGCACATAACACAACTTCACCGTCACGGCACCCATACATCATTTCATGTAACTCCTGCGAATAATCATTTACCAAATTAAAATATAGGCCTAATAAATAACTCGAGTAATATTTCCGAAGCAATTAATAAAATTCCAAGTTAAATGAGGAATGAGTTTGGTGATATTTGCCCAAAGTTTTTTTTTTTTTTTTAATGCCTGTACAATTAATATGACAAAATGCGCAATACTGCAAAACAGGAATAACCACAGTGAACACATGAAAAATTGCAGACCGACTGTTGATCACACGGTGGCGCCAACAGCACATAGATAAACTTGTGTCCTGGTCTTCCACAGCAGTGAGAAGCTGTGCGACTATTAGCAATTGTAATCAGTCGCCCGAAACGAGGCCGAATCGTTTCTGAATAATGAAACTGAGGAGGATGAATGATAAAAGCAACGTGTCCAAAGAGAAAACTTCTTTTTAATTAAAGCGAGATTATGTTTTCCACTACTTAAAGAAAACGTTCAAAGGGTTCCCAAGGTCGGCATTAATGCAGCGATTTAGCTGGAATGTATATAATCCCAGTGTGGATATCTGCATAAAGCAGCGCGCCCCAGTACACCCCGCGCTGGTATGCGGACCCAGCGTGATTAGTGCAACCCCTTTAGGTGCCAGAGGGGCCAGAGCAGGACCGTGTCATTTGGTTCTTGTAAAATTCTAGAAGCCGTGGCTGCTAATACAACCGATGTGGGCGGGGCGAAGGCATTCATGTAACGTATGATATGGCACCGATCCACCCGGCAGCTAACTCCCGATCTTATTTACTATCGAGCTGGGCCTGCGGGAGGACTGGAGGTCGGGGTTTTCTCAAAGGAAGGGATTTTTTACAGCACTGTCGCAATCTACCGGCAGCCCCGAGTTTTCGGTCTGTAGAAAATTAAAAACTTATCGGCGGGCACGGTGAAATGCGTGCGATTAACTAATGTATGATGGCTTACTGTTGAGTGTTAGCACTACTTTGCAGAAAAACTATTTGATAAGAAGGGCATAAATAAAAACAGTTATTTTATGAAAGGCAGCCCAGTTTAAGAGCAATGCTGCTGCAGTATGGAGTGTGGGAAAGTGGACGGACAGACAGACGGACATACAGGCGGATGATTATACCTGGCGATCCCGCAAGCGACTCCGCCCTACTGACAGCAAACGTACGAGAAAGGGAGAGAGGAACTGGGAGCGGAGAAGAGGAGAGGATGGACAGATGGAGAGAGGGAGAGAATAAAAGGAGGACCTATCACCAAGAGGGAAACGACAAGCTTCCTTCTCATTAATAATGAGCAGTTCCACAGTTTAACTGCTCCACCCTGTTTCAGTAATCACATTTTAGTGACGACCATAAGTGATATGCAGTGTAAGTGCTAACTGAACTACGTGTCACGCAGGATGAAATTTGAATATCTGAAGCTCCTCAGGCTGATTGGCCTCAGATAACTCCACTCTGGATCTGCCCTATAAGCATGCTGCCCAATATCAAAACTGCAAAAACAATCAAATAAATAAAATGGCTGCAGTAGGAAACAAGTGGGTCCAGAGAAAGGCGTGGCTGTGCCAGTCATATTATTATATTCACAGATGATATCACAGGAAATAAATGGCCTAATTTCTATAAACTCCAACATCCATAAATATTAAGTTCAACTGTTCAAACTATGAAATGAAAAATTCATCATTTGAAATATATCTTGAAGAGGACCTAATAAATTAAGAATAAATTAAATATATTTGAACTGTATTCACAAATAAAATGTTTATACGCAGTCTGTCATAAATTTCCTCTGCGATCAATAAAGTACAATCTAATCTTATTTACTTTGCTATTTCTTCATACGACAGATGGTGCATGGAATATAAATGCAATATACTGCAATATAATTGAATAAAATATAACAAAATATTGCAACACTTCAAAGTATATGTACAAATATACAAATTTGCCACTCAGATACTACTATAGTATTTATTTACACATTGCGGTGAATTAATTTAATAATATGTTCTTAAAGGTCCCCATATTTATAAAGTATTCAGTACAGGCCTGCTCCTTCTCCATAACAGCTGGCCCACTTCAGAGGACATGCAGAATTGCCCTAAGGCCAACCCTCACTGACTAAACCCTGACCCTACAGAGAACAGCAGAGTAAACCCTACAAAAAGCAACAAACTAACCACTAAACCTACAGAGAGCAGCAGACAAAACCCTAAACCCTATAGAGAGCAGAAGACTAAACCCTACAGAAAGAAACTGACTAAACCCTAACCCTACAGAGAGCAGCAGACTGAACCATAAACCTACAGAGAGCAGCAGACTGAACCATAAACCCTACAGAGAGCAGCAGACTAAACCCTACAGAAAGAAACAGATTAACCCCTGACCTTACAGAGAGCAGTAGACTAAACCCTGATCCTACAGAGAGCAGCAGACTAAACCCTACAGAAAGAAACAGATTAACCCCTGACCTTACAGAGAGCAGCAGACTAAACCCTGAACCTACAGAGAGCAGTAGACTAAACCAAGAGCCTACAGAGAGCAGCAGACTAAACCCTGACTCTACGGCCAGCAGCAGGCTAAACCCTGACTCTACAGAGAGCAGCATACTAAACCCTGACCCTACAGACAGCAGCAGACTAAATCCTGACCCTACAGAGAGCAGCAGGCTAAACCCTACAGACTAAACCCTACAGAGAGCAGCAGGCTAAACCCTGGCCCTACAGAGAGCAGCAGACTAAACCCTAACCCTACAGAGAGCAGCAGACTAAACCCTGACTCTACAGAGAGCACCAGACTAAACCCTACAGACTAAACCCTACAGAGAGCAGCAGACTAAACCCTACAGACTAAACCCTACAGAGAGCAGCAGACTAAACCCTACAGAGAGCAGCAGACTAAACCCTAACCCTACACAGAGCATCAGACTAAACCCTACAGACTAAACCCTACAGAGAGCAGCAGACTAAACCCTATAGAGAGCAGCAGACTAAACCCTGACTCTACAGGGAGCAGCAGACTAAACCCTGACCTACAGAGAGCAGCAGACTAAACCCTGACCTACAGAGCAGCAGATAAACCCTGATCTACAGACACAGCAGACAAACCCTGACCCTACAGAGAGCAGCAGCTAACCCTACAGACTAAACCTACAGAGAGCAGCAGCTAACCGACCCTACAGAGAGCAGCAGACTAAACCCTAGACCCTACAGAGAGCAGCAGACTAAACCCTGACCTACAGAGAGCAGCAGACTAAACCCTGACTCCTACAGAGAGCAGCAGACTAAACCCTGACCCTACAGGGAGCAGCAGACTAAACCCTGACCCTACAGGGAGCAGCAGACTAAACCCTGACCCTACAGAGAGCAGCAGACTAAACCCTGACCCTACAGGGAGCAGCAGACTAAACCCTGACCCTACAGAGAGCAGCAACTAACCCTGACCCACAGGGAGCAGCAGATACTAAACCCGACCCTACAAGAGCAGCTAAACCTGACTCAGAGAGCAGCATACTAAACCCTGACTCTACAGAGACCAGCAGACTAAACCCTGACCCTACAGGGAGCAGCAGACTAAACCCTGACCCTACAGAGAGCAGCAGGCTAAACCTTACAGACTAAACCCTATAGAGAGCAGCAGACCAAACCCTGACTCTACAGAGAGCAGCAGACTAAACCCTATAGAGAGCAGCAGACTAAACCCTGACTCTACAGAGAGCAGCACACTAAACCCTGACCCTATAGAGAGCAGCATACTAAACCCTGACTCTACAGAGACCAGCAGACTAAACCCTGACCCTACAGAGAGCAGCAGTCTTACCCGGAGAGGCCATCAGAGCCATCATTCCATAATAGGAAAAAGGTCCAGCTTCATACTTCATCCCCTCCTTTCCTGCCTCCACCTCCACCTTCCCCTGTGCATGGAGGGATGAGAGAGAAGGGTCAGAGCGGGACCTAACTGGACCCCGCGGTCCTGGAGACGAGCCGGTGACCCAGCGTCAGGGACCGCAGGGGCGCTCTGTCCCCCCCTGCAGGTGAACCATAGCTCATCATTACATTACATTACATTACATTTATTTGGCAGACGCTTTTATCCAAAGCGTCGTACAAAAAGTGCATTTCATGGTCATAGACAACTGCTAAACACAGGTTCAGTAAGGTACAATACTTATTTTGTACAGCTATTTCTAGCCAAGAACACAGTTTAGTTCACACAGTGAACACTATTCAGACCTAACCTCTGCAAAGCCAGCTAGGCAGAAGAATAAGCTACAGTATTAGGACAAATACAAATTACCAAAAAGTGCTGGGATGGGGCAACATGTAACAAGTGTCATGAAAAAGGGGGGGGGAGATTTAGAGTGAAATATACAGCGTGGTGGTGGTTAGTCTAGGTATAGTCTGAAGAGATGCGTCCTCAGGCCACGGCAGAAGATGGATAGTGAGGGGGAGGTTCGGAGAGGGACGGGGAGTTCGTTCCACCACTGGGGAGCTAGGGTGGAGAAGCTCTGTGATCCCTTTGGGCGGGTGGGAGGGGTTACAAGGCGTCCTGCTGCCGCAGAGCGGAGTGGTCGAGCAGGCACATAGAATCGAGTCATGTCCTGCAGGTAGATGGGGGCTGTCCTGGGGGCTGTCATCAGCGCTAAACCCGCTGAGCAGCTCCACAGAACTCCGCCCACAGCCCCGGCCCCGCCCTTACCTGCAGCAGCAGAACTCCGCCCACAGCCCCGGCCCCGCCCTTACCTGCAGCAGCAGAACTCCGCCCACAGGCCCGGCCCCGCCCTTACCTGCAGCAGCAGAACTCCGCCCACAGCCCCGGCCCCGCCCTTACCTGCAGCAGCAGAACTCCGCCCACAGGCCCGGCCCCACCCTTACCTGCAGCAGCAGAACTCCGCCCACAGCCCCGGCCCCGCCCTTACCTGCAGCAGCAGAACTCCGCCCACAGCCCCGGCCCCGCCCTTACCTGCAGCAGCAGAACCCGGCCCACAGCCCCGGCCCCGCCCTTACCTGCAGCAGCAGAACTCCGCCCACGGGCCCGGCCCCGCCCTTACCTGCAGCAGCAGAACTCCGCCCACAGGCCCGGCCCCGCCCTCACCTGCAGCAGCAGAACTCCGCCCACAGGCCCGGCCCCGCCCTCACCTGCAGCAGCAGGATGAAGTAGTCCACCGGCCTATTGCGGTGGAAGAGGTAGTGTTCTGGAACCTTCTTGTTCTTGTCGTCGTACTTCAGCTCCTGGATGACATTGGGGTGCTTGAGGAGGCGCAGCAGGATCCTCTCTGACATGTGACAGGGGCCAAAGGGCTCCACTTCTGCAAGAGAGACCAGGCGTCACCCCAGAGTCCATCTAGCACCCCCTCCACAGCCATGTCAGAGTTCACCTAGCACCCCCTCCACAGCCATGTCAGAGTTCACCTAGCACCTCCCCTCCCCTCCACAGCCATGTCAGAGTTCACCTAGCACCCCCCCCCCCTCCACAGCCATGTCAGAGTTCACCTAGCACCCCCCCCCCCCCCAGCCAGTCAGAGTTCAGCTAGCACCTCCCCACAGCAGGTCAGAGTTCAGCTAGCACCTCCCCCCCCTCACAGCCAGTCAGAGTTCACCTAGCACCCCCCCCACAGCCAGGTCAGAGTTCACCTAGCACCTCCCCCCCCTCCACAGCCATGTCAGAGTTCACCTAGCACCCCCTCCACAGCCAAGTCAGAGTTCACCTAGCACCCCCCCCCCCTCCACAGCCAGGTCAGAGTTCACCTAGCACCCTCCACAGCCATGTCAGAGTTCACCTAGCACCTCCCCCCCCCTCCACAGCCATGTCAGAGTTCACCTAGCACCTCTCCCCCCCCACAGCCATGTCCGAGTTCACCTAGCACTCCCCCCCCAAGCCAGTCAGAGTTCACCTAGCACCTCCCCCCTCCACAGCCTGTCAGAGTCCCTAGCACCTCCCCCCCTCCACAGCCATGTCAGAGTTCACCTAGCACCTCCCCCCCCCTCCACAGCCATGTCAGAGTTCACCTAGCACCTCCCCCCCCCTCCACAGCCATGTCAGAGTTCACCTAGCACCTCCCCCCCCCTCCACAGCCATGTCAGAGTTTATCATGTGGCACTTGCCTGTTGCTAGGAAACGCAGGGCAGCCAGCAGAAGCTGAGGTGATACTTTGACTTTCATCTCGCTGTCTGTGGGCTTGAAGGCTGAGAAGTCCTGCTTCCTCTCCCGATGGACAATCTTCTTCTTAGACTTGTTGTCAGCTGCAAGAATCAGAGAATGGAAATATTAGAGAACTGGAGATTCCTTATTTTTGAAGAATTAGGTTGGCTGTCTGAGTGAGTGAGTGAGTGAGTGAGTGTGTGTGTGAGTGAGTGAGTGAGTGAGTGTGTGTGTGTGTGAGTGAGTGAGTGACTGAGTGAGTATGTGAGTGAGTGAGTGAGTGAATGAGTGAGTGAGTGTGTGAGTGTGTGAATGAGTGAGTGAATGTGTGTGAGTGAGTGAGTGCATGTGTGCGTACCACAGAAATGGCTCAGAAATTACATTTCAGTCCAATCAAGATAAAATCCTGATATCAGCAAGCTAGGGTATTTTCACTTAAATTCCATCCCAGTACATTGCTGTTAATCAATAAATCAATCAATCAAATTTATATAGCGTAATTCACCGCAATTGTCACAATATGCTTCACAGTCAACCCTGGCCTGAACCCCCACAGGAGCAAGCCTAAAGCAACAGTGGCAGGGAAAAACTCTCTGTGGTAGATGGGAAGGAACCTTGGAAGGAACCAGGCTCAAGAGGGAAACCCATCCTCCTCGCCTCAGGGTTACCCTTGATACAAACGGACTGAAGTAGGGCACCTACTGTACAAGTCGGTCTCATCCAGGATCTCGGACTTGATGATCTCCTCGATGATGTCCTCCAGGGTGACGATGCCCAGCACCTCGTAGAACGGGTCGCCCTCGCCCTCGTTGTTCACCCTCTGGACGATGGCCAGGTGGGATTTACCTGATAGCACACACAGGTGAGAGAAGCTGGTCAGCGGAAAAATTTCAGGATCCGCCCATGTCATTAACCTGTCCTCCTCAGGGTCAAAATGACCGTAGCCTGTTTTTAACAGCGGCGAAAACCCCAAAAGTTAATTGTTTCAGCATGAAATTTGATAACCTTTCCTGGAGTGGCCCTACTATTAGAAAACATTCAACTATGGCCTTTTTTTTTTTATTACATTTTTATAAATGTGGTACACTGGCAGGGTACAAAGATTGTCCTATGAGGCTTTTTTAACCCAGTAGTTATGAAATTAGAAGTCATAATCAAAGTGCCACACATAAATAGCAAAAAATGATGTTTTGTAGTAAAAATGAATGGTGTAGACTGAAGTAATATAGCCTCTGTGCTCAGTGAAGTACAAAATCAGTTATTCACCAATTATAAAAATAGTGATTTAGGTTTTGAAATTCAATGAAGAGGCTTTTTAGCAGGAATGTGGATTCGTTGGGTTTGTGCCTTTGTTTCCCATCCTCCCCTATTCCCTGATAGCGCATGTTTACAAACAGAATTCCTAGAATAACAAGAATCTCTGCACTAGCTGGAAACCAACGGGGAAGATCTTCTTTCCCAACCAACAGATTGCACCAACACAGTTGTAGAAAGTCTCACGTAGTTTTAGCAAAACACCCATCAATTTAATTGTTCCAGGTCTGGAATGCTTCCAGGAGAAATGCTTCATGGTTAACCACTGGTGTCAGCCTTTGACAGTCAGTTTAGAGAGTGGATATCTTGATGAGGACAAGAAAGAAAGTAAACAAACAAGGGGTTTATGGGATGGGGAGGCAAACAGTGCTTCGTCACTTTCTCTCAACGCAGCGCCAAAATCAGTCCAATCAGCCTGTCAGCCAAAATTCTGCACACCTTCCTTTACCATTCTCAACTTGTGATCATTTAAAAGCATTTTCCCAATGTGAGGACTAATATTAGACCTGAAATTAAGTGCTTAGTCCAGTTGGGTGACTTTACTGGCTAGAAAACTTTGGTCTATGTCGATGGGTGGTGGGGTTTGATTGACACATTGTGCATGTCTGGCTCAAACAGAAACTCACCTCAGTTTAATAAAGGCGTGGAATTAAATGCACTTTAATTGAATTTGAAGGTGATTATTTGACAGTGATGATTGCACCATTTTTATTTCATTTGGTGATGAATTTATGCCATCATGGGTGGCCTGGTGGTGCAGGGGATATCACTGTCATCTCACAGCAAGAAAGGCCTTTCTGTGTGGAGTTTGCATGCTCTGTTTGCATGTTCTCCTTGTGTCCGCGTGGGCTTCCTACCACAGCCCAACGACATGCAGGTCAGACAAACTGGAGACTCTAAATTGCCCACAGGTATGATTGAGTGAGTGAATGGTAAGTGGTAAGTAAGTGGGTTAGATAATGGATGAATGGATTTATCATTATTTAAATCAACTGCATTTTATTTGAGTTGTCTTTACTTCCCTTGTACATATGACAGTAATGTGCAGCAGTTTTCCATAGTGAATGACAACAGGATGCCCTTTATTTTCTGTCTAACTGCAATTCTCTGTAATGTTTTAACAGTGGATAACTTAAGCAAAGATACCTATGGGTATTTAATCATATAATTTTTACTGAACCAACTGATATGAAATTCCTGTATAGAATTAAACTGTTTTTGGTTATTTGTGGCTAAAAAAGACACTAGGAGTACAGCTCACCTAACCATAACCCACCTGCCTGGTCCCTTTAAAGGCAGAAAGGCCATTTTGAAAGGCAGGTGGAGGTAAAACATCATTCAACTCTTCCAAGCCAAGGTTCTCACTCCCTCTGTGACCCATCACACATCACCCACGCGTCCACTTGGCCCAGGGAACATGGCTGCGTGCCGAAACTCGGTCAAAGGTACCCCCTTTGTGAGAGTGTCAACTGGGACAGGTAAGGAAACGAGCCTCTTTGTATCTGTAATTGATTTAAGGGGAAAGTATTTGAGCAGTTCACCTTTTACACCGTTTTTTTTTCTGGAACAGGAATTTCATCATTGAAAAGAAACCGAATCACATGACCCTGTGTAAGATATGTGAAAAGCACAGTTCAGAGGAAAGCTTTGGAGCAAGACTTTTTGTCAAAAGACAAAAGGCCTGAGCTGTACTAACTCTGAAGGTTAAATGCCAGTTCTCTCATCACATGGATACTATCTGTGCCAGGCATATCCTTTCAGGGGCCCAAGCAGGATTTGACCCCCCCCCCCCTATTAAAGTGTAATAAGATATATACTTTATATATATATAAACATGCAGGCAAGAGAGAGAGTGCACTGGTCTCATTCAGGGTCATTTCATTGTGTGCGGCAGTGACCAATGATCAAAACACACAAAACACACATTTTGGTCAGGAACAACATGAAAATGACACATTATTATGAATTTTGAATCCAGATCCAGAAAGATGCTTAGATGGTGAGGAAAAAATTAGGGTGAGCTTGGGATCGCCTAAAAAAAAAGGTGGAATGTTTTCAGTAATAAAAATATTATTGTCTGTTCTCTACGTGGAGTACACTTATTGCATTTTTGTCAGATATTTGCATAATGTATAAGACATTTATTAAAGGGGCAATTCACCCAAAAACAATATAAAGCTATATTTCCACTTACCCAGAGTGCCATCTATGCATCCACACAAATTTGTTGAGATTTGGCAAGTTCTCAAAACATCCGCTGCAGCTCACCTGATACAACAGAGCTCAAGGGTGCCAAAGTTTGTGGTACTCAAAGCGCCAAATATTTACATTCTAAAAACTCAAAAGCAACATCTCTTTCCAAATATAATGTCCCAGTTACTCACAAACATCCACAAACCCTGTTGTGCATCGTGGTTTCATCGAAAACTTCTTTCAACCAAAGTATGCGAAACTGTGTATGTCTGTGCAAAGACTCAGCTGAAGCACCACCGGATTCTGGGTCGCAGTGACAACACTGGTGTTTTAACGATGTTGACAATGTGCCCCAGAATGCTGGCGAGCTTTAGCTGAGGCGCCATTGATGCCCGGTGCATCAGGGTGAGCTGCAGCAGATATCTGGAAAACTCGTCAAATCTCAGTGAAACTATCTGGGTGGACAGTTATTACTCCAAGTAAGTGGAAATAAAGCTTTATTTTATTTTTGGGTGAACTAAATATTTTATACGTACAATGACTCAAATATTTACTAAACATGTAAAATATTTGTAAATTTACATAATACAATGTAAATTATTTACATAAATGTACAAATCTTACTTAATGTTTCATAAATGTAGATACATTTTTGTACATTTAAGAAATAAGACATTTTGGAAATAAAATAAATATTTGCATAAATGTATGAACGCTAGATATCTTTTTCTTAAACATTCACTAAATGTTTGAAACATTTAATAAAAAAATGAAATTTTGCTACATTTTTCGTACACCACTTTCAGACATTTCCTAAATGTATACAACACAAAAATTTAAATATTTAGCTATTTATATGGGAAAAGTTCATAGCAAAATAATTGCATTCAACACCCCGTACTCTCATACGAATAGATGTCAATAGATGTCACCTCTTACTGCACTACTCTGCAGTACAGCATCAGTTCATTTAGTATAACTGAGGGATCATGCAGCAAAACACACAAAGAAAACTATGTTGTTCTGCTTGAGTTCCTTAACTGCATCACCACCATGAAGCCCTACTTCTGTAGCTGTCTGCAGCTGTTTGAATCACTTTAAACTCGAACACTGCCTCTCATTGTGAAACACAGGAGGGCACATACAGCACAGTGAAACCACGCCCTGCAGTCACCCCCAAACACACGTATCATCACTGTTTAGACTCCCCTTCTCTGCCTCTCAGATAATTCACTATTTTAAGTACAGTAGTACTTTACATAGTCCATGTCCTTGAAAACTACACCTGCTTGCTAAGAACGATAAATTTAGATGTCGTGCCAAATATGAAGTCCTCTTCACACTGTTTAGTGCATTCTCTGAGACACAGAGAAATCCTACCCAGTCTACTGTGGGTCAAGGCCTCTCGTCCATTCACAAAAAGAGCCGTATTAGCTAGCCTGAAAACAAGTGCAAGTCAGCAATCTCCAAACTCAGCAGCCAGCAAACGTTAACCAGCTGGAATACTAGCCCCAGATTTACAGTGAAAACGCACAAGGCAACAGACCATGCAGGCACAGGGGCAGCTCAGACGCCTGGCTGCAGGCTAACACGGATAGCATGTCCTCAGTATAAATGTTCACATTTGCATGAATGCTCTCCATTCAGATAATTCAGATTCAGTCCTCTATACTGAAACATGCAAGAGCAAATCACATTAAAACTAGCACTATCCAGGGGATAAGGCCTATCATAACAGCATCAGAACATCTGAACATCTGAAGAAATAAGCCTACAAGCTTGAGGTAGGCTAACCGGCAGCTGTTGTTCATATTTCATTATAAGAACTAATCAACAGGTCCACTACATTCAATTCTTGTTCAACTTTTTAAAGTGTAATAATTTAGATCTTTTTTTTTCAGTTTGCGAACAGAAAAAAATACCCCACATAGGATGCTTGTTTTCTATTTTATAAACTCAACAGTAACGTGTACACCTGAAAGCTGTCTGCTTGACTGGTCTGGGTCCGGTTCACTACATCCTTGGCATCCGTGTGAGACTGCAACTGCGCTACACAAATCCTGCATTCTGGCCACTTGGATGAAAGCTGTGCTTTCCTGAGCCAAAGGGCTTAAGAGAGCGGGGCGGAGCTTAGGCCACTTGAAGGGTTTCAACTCTTGGCCTCGTGAAATGGTGGCAACGGAAGGAGCGAGGTGGCGAAGGAGGATCACAAGAGCAAATTAAACAGAATCTTAACACTGGGATTTAGAAAGGAGCTCTACAAACGCTTAATCGGGGTGTTGCACAACCCCAGCAACTATGGCAGGACTTCTTAGGCGCATCACATTAATACGACTGCACTGGGCCAAGAATGCAAACTTCTGAAACTTTTAAAACCCTAAAAGATTGCACATTAATATCTTGGGAGGTCTGTTGGGTGCCAAATATGTAGGCCAAGCATCTAATAATGATAATAATAATAATAATAATAATCATCATCATCATCATCATCATCGTTGACATGCAGTGGGCATGGCTTCTGACAGAAATGCTTATGAATCCAAAATGGTTTAACATAAAATTCCATAACTTGGTAATCACACTGACAGCCACCTCAAGACTCCAGACAGAGTGTGCTATCAGACAGTTAGTACTTTCTGCTGTCTCCTTCCCACCTTAAAGCAGTATCTATGCATGACCGATGCAAAAGGAGCGCTGCCATGCTTTTAGCAGAATGTGCTGCTCATGGGATTGCTATAAAGACACGAGGGGAGCAAACAGATCATTAAAAGTGACAATCCTACGCTACAAACACCATGGCAGGGAGCAGCATTTCTCTTCCTACTCGAGCACTACATACCTACTGGATGGTTCCAAAAAGGGTACTGCAGGTTGGGTATGACAGAAACTAAGTCTTCAGACTGCATGTGACATGAACAGCGTTTCAAGCCACAATTACCGTTAATCTGTTATCTCTCTGTGGTCCAATACATCGCCAGTGTGAGTCGTTGGGAGAGCAAGTTATCCTTTTTTCTTTACTTAATTTCCTTATCAGTTGGTTGTGCCTGGTTTGGATGTGCATGTGACCACCATTTGCAGAGGAGATAACATGACATAAGACATAACTCGTTAACCCCATTTACAAGGCAGCCTTTACCAGGAAAGCGTCGGTAAGGATAGCCTGCCAGTTAGCATTGTTTAGTCTGCCAGTTAGTATTGTTTAGCCTGTCAGTTAGCATTGTTTAGCCTGTCAGTTAGCATTGTTTAGCTTGCCAGTTAGCATTGTTTAGCTTGCCAGTTAGCATTGTTTAGCCTGCCAGTTAGCATTGTTTAGCCTGTCGGTTAGCATTGTTTAGCCTGCCAGTTATCATTGTTTAGCCTGCCAGTTAGCATTATTTCGCCTGCCAGTTAGCATTGCTTAGCCTGCCAGTTAACACTGTTTACGTCAGTTGTACTATATTCATTGGAAAAACATGTGTGCTAAGGTCACACTTGTGAGAACCAAATGTTCTGTTCAGCAGCAAGCTCACAGAAGGTGCTGGCAATCCAGAGATAAAGTAGCTTAGCAAATAACCCCCCCTCCTTATATTCACACCCCTGGGGTAAATCACTCTTATGTTAAAATATCCTATCTTATGTCTTCTTTCTCAATCACATAGAAGAACATATTGCAAGCTGTTTATTTCATGTGTTCATCCCATTGAGATACATGCATGGAGAAGAAAGAATAAAAAATGACACTACTGCTGGGTTTGGTCACACTCCCATTTAAGTAAGGACCAGTCCATTATAGACTTATAGTCAGCTCTTAATAGTTTTATTCACCGATTTGATTTTGTATTTATAAAGAACTGTTTCTAAAATGGACGGATTTTTTTACTCTTCAAGCATTGTACTTCTTTTTCCACAGTGAAGCACTTTAAGCTGCTTATTTCCATCTCATAAATCTTCTCTATTTATTAATTGCATACAATTATACACTTAACAGGCAATAGCCTAGATTGCTAGTTTTAATTTTCCTATTTTCTATGCGAACTTCCCTTTTCAACACGTCATGCAAAGCCATTACTAAAGTGTTTGTGATGCAGTAAAATCCCCCTCAGTGTGAGCGTTTGTGATGCAGTAAAATCCCTGTTAGTGTGAGCATTTGTGATGCAGTAAAATCCCTGTTAGTGTGAGCATTTGTGATGCAGTAAAATCCCTGTTAGTGTGAGCATTTGTGATGCAGTAAAATCCCTGTTAGTGTGAGCGTTTGTGATGCAGTAAAATCCCTGTTAGTGTGAGCGTTTGTGATGCAGTAAAATCCCTGTTAGTGTGAGCGTTTGTGATGCAGTAAAATCCCTGTTAGTGTGAGCATTCGTGATGCAGTAAAATCCCTGTTAGTGTGAGCGTTTGTGATGCAGTAAAATCCCTGTTAGTGTGAGCATTCGTGATGCAGTAAAATCCCTGTTAGTGTGAGCGTTTGTGATGCAGTAAAATCCCTGTTAGTGTGAGCATTCGTGATGCAGTAAAATCCCTGTTAGTGTGAGCATTCGTGCTGCAGTAAAATCCCTGTTAGTGTGAGCGTTTGTGATGCAGTAAAATCCCCCTCAGTGTGAGCATTTGTGATGCAGTAAAATCCCCCTCAGTGTGAGCGTTTGTGATGCAGTAAAATCCCCCTCAGTGAGAGCGTTTGTGATGCAGTAAAATCCCCCTCAGTGTGAGCGTTTGTGATGCAGTAAAATCCCCCTCAGTGTGAGCGTTTGTGATGCAGTAAAATCCCCCTCAGTGTGAGCGTTTGTTGTTACTCTGGGCAGTGAGTCCAAGCAGCTGCCATTTTCAGCTGAAGACATAACAGAGGAGAGCTGGGGAAACAGCACTGCACATCAGGGCAGCCAGTCTGACTGATACACAGCCAGTCCGTCACAACAAAACGCTGGAGGTCGGCACAACACAGGTTTCTTCCATAAACCACTGTTCAACCTAAAAATAAACACAGCCTGAGAATAACATCTCACACTCATATTTATTTTCAGAAGCACTAGCTATAAAAATCATTTCAAAATGGTGAAACTGCTAATTACAGTACTGGGCAACTCCCTTGTTATTTCCCTCTGAGCTTAATAGACTCTAACAGAGTTCAGAGAGACTCAAAGGTGTGCTCACATGCGCTTTATCCACCACAGGATTCAAACCTGCAGTAGCACCTGCAGTGCATTGTTACTGCAGGTGCTACTGCGTTCTCTCTCCGTTCTGCCACCTCTGGACGCTTGGCACCTCCCCCTCTTCGCGTCTGTACTTCCCGCTCCCGTCTGCTGTCTGTCCTGGCCCCTCGCTGGTGGAATGACCTCCCCGTGACGGTCAGAACAGCAGAGAATCTCACCACCTTCAAACGCAGACTGAAGACTCATCTCTTCAGGCTGCACCTCTCCCCACCCCTCCCTAGCCTATAGTTTAGCTCACTGTACCTAGTTAGGATAATATGATTATGTTAGTGTATCTGGCAGGATTGTTTTTGTCTGATTAGGTGTGATTAGATGTGATTCCAGTGCTAGTTTGTACTTGGTAGGATTCTTGCTTGCTGAACAAGCTTACTCTACAGGGTTGGAGTCCTGATCGATGTGGTCACTTCTGGCACTACGATCCTTACTTCACTCTAGTGTTTCTTTTGCACCTCTACATCATGAATCAATGCACTTGTTGTACGTCGCTCTGGATAAGAGCGTCTGCTAAATGCCTATAATGTAAATGTAATGTAATGTAATGTTACACATATCTTTTGCTGGTGTGAGGACACTACCAGTCCAAACCAGTGTATTTCTGCTCAAGCACACACCGACATCAATTCCAGGTTAAACAAGGGTTCCCTTTCCCTAAATCGACCTCTAGAAATCAATGTAAAAATTACAAGTAGAAAGTAAGACTTTATATGAGCTCCTTTCCCAACTAGAACCATTTGAAAGCAAGCTTACAAAACAACAGATTGGCAATGCCAGAGGATGTTGTGGTAAACATAACATCATAAAAATACTCCTTTTACACAGCCTGATTTTCATATTACTGTATTTTTATCCTCCAGAATAACTGTTGCAGAATAATGCTCTGGCTCACAAGCAAAGACAGGCCAGATTAAAAGTGTGAAGATGAAATGGGGAGCGATGTTTCGGAACAGGTCCCAGATGGCACCAGAGGACGAATGCTTCTAGTGTCTTTTGATCACTTAAAGCCTAATCCTCATGGGAAATTAGGAAGGATGCATACATATTTAATGTGAGGTGGGAAACGGTGGCAGAATGTATTTTAGGCAGGGTTTGAATAATTTTATTCACACTTATCAATTGTCCATTTCCTGTTGTAAAAGAATTTGACCAGTGTAGGCCATTTACAAAGCAAATTTTGATGGGGAGTTCATATTACATCATTCTGAACAACGTGGGTGAAATTAAGACTATATTACACACAAAATGAATTATATATATAATATAACAAGTCCATTATGAGGATATAAAAATAATTTTCTGAAACTGAATTTTTATTTTAAAAATTAGGTTTCAGAAAATTATTAGTTATTATTAGGTTATTCATAAAATAGGTTTGTTTTGTTCAGGACAGGAAAGGTTTATGTTGTA
This sequence comes from Anguilla rostrata, assembly GCF_018555375.3. Classification (NCBI taxonomy): domain Eukaryota; kingdom Metazoa; phylum Chordata; class Actinopteri; order Anguilliformes; family Anguillidae; genus Anguilla; species Anguilla rostrata. The sequence continues at coordinate 28,859,946 of NC_057950.1, read as the reverse complement.
AATGGTAAATTTCCCAAAAAAAAAAAAAAAAGAAATATGGTGCTTTCTGATTTCAAAACAGAACTTAAAGTTCACATAATTTTCTGGTGAGACCTACACATACATACTTGCGAAAGACTTCAGAGCAAGTTCCATTCTGAGCCTTAGCCTAGCCTTAGCCTACATGGCATTTCAATTCAGATCAAACAACCATGTTTCACACATTGTTCCCCAATGACCATTGCATGCGATTCTGTTTCTACACATTATGACCCTTGTCCTAAGTTTGTTTACATTTTTCATTTGTTGCGTGTGTTTTGTTCTTCCGGTTCATCACCTGATTGGTCATTAGCATAACAAATAACCAGTGGAGATTAGCTCTTCGAACTCGTGCTTGGTGTGTTGTGGACAGAAATTGCTTGGCTTGACCTTTTATTTGACTTTTTTATTATAATTCCGATCCTCATCAAGCCCTTCTAGTTTGTTTGCTGATTTGATCTTGTGTGTGACCACTGACTCGTTCCCTTCAACTCTGATTCTTGCCCTCTGCTCATCGTACAGTGCTCCGGTTAGTTAGTGTGTTCCCAGCTGGACTACAAATCCTTCCGTCGAGACACAACTTTTGTTATTTTGCTTTGTTATTTTTACTACTCTCGGTGGAGATTTAACTCTCTGTTGGGGATATGCTATTGGGACTTTTGGTTTCAGACGGACTAACTGTCCGAAGTTCAGCATTCAAAGCCGCCCCATGCCCAGTACCATTCGAACACTAGCCAGTTTTCAGTTAGATTTGGATTGGCAGATAGGGACTGGAGTCGGTTTGCAGTACGTTTCCCCACCCATTCCCCACTCATTTCCCTTATCATTCATCCTGTTACGGTCTGACCCTAGACCAGGTCATAATACACTGAATGTACTTTTCATTTAAAGGAACCTTTTGTGCTGAAACATTCACGTCTTCAGTGTCAGCCTCCACAGGCTAGTACACCCAGGCACACAGGCCCTAGTGCAACTGTGAAAGACGGCGCTTGTGAGAGACGGAGATGAAACAAGAAGGAAAAAAAAGAAAATGGCTTTTAAATGGCTGAATCTATTGTCTGATTCCACCACATTCCTTCCCACTCTTACCTGGGGTATGAGGCTCACAACAGACCCAGCTTAAATCACTAAATACGGGGGGGGGGCGGCGGCTAGCTCACCCCCAGCTCACCCCCAGCCCCACGGGCTGAGGGCCCCGGGGCCAGAGTTCTGACACCTACGCCAAGAGGAAGGGAGAGAGATTAAAGAGCATTTCACTTCCTCAAACGAAGGGTCACGACCCCGGCCCACTGTCCAATGAATTCACGAGGTGCAAGATCACAGCCGGGTGAATACAAGCAAAACAGGCACTCTGATTGACTAGCATGACCGCACACGTCTCTGTCCTTCAGTGGAGATGGGATGCACGCCCCCCAAGTCCCAAATAAGGTCAAAAAGTAAACACCATAACACCATAACAATGTGAGGTCAATGCTTTGAACACCTACTTACCGAAGCTTTTGCGGATGCAGACTGATTATTCAACACCAGGCACATGAATAGCCAAAAGCAGCTCATGCCGACTGAAGACCAGTCATAGCCTGATTAACCCAATTCAAGCACGAAACCGTCCAGACCCACGGCACAACTTGGCAAACTATAGGCTATTTCTTGGTTGATTTTACGCACTCATATACGGCAGTTGGTTGAAAATAGACACTTCACGCTACAATCATGATGATGGCAATGACTGTGCTGTGAAGTTTAGGTAACAAACAACAAGGCTGAATCTTTTTGACGTAATTTACATGTTGAAACTATACGTCAGATCGCCTAGTTTCATTCACGGTGGCCAAGCGGATTCGATAACGTTTCAGAAAATATATAATGTTAGAAGATTTAATTCAATCTTCTACTGGGACTTTTGCCGTTTACTGAGGGTGTGAAAGAAAATTTCGGTGCCGCTGACTGTAATCGAATGTTTTTCACATTTACCGTTCGATTGAGCAAGTACCATTAAAAGTACATTTTTATGGGTTAGTACTGTCAGATTGTGCTAGCTACTTTACATGAACCTTGTACAGTGATCAATAAAGGCTAACAGCATACTACCACTTACTTCGTGTCACTTGTACCACCATTGTAATGAACTAAAAAAAAGGCTACAAACTACCTTTTCTATGAGAAATGTGTTGTCCAGCTCACGCGCATGCACTGCTGGCGACATTCTAAAGCTCCGTTTTGCCCTCTGTACTATTATAGCTAGGTAGCTATGGCACGTCCTCACCTCTGTAACGTTAGTTGTTGTCCTCTGTGTGTCCATACATCTGTATCGGTGGTTGTAGCTGTGTGTCCTTAGCTCCTACTCACGCGTGCAGGATAGCATCCATACGCTCTAACTAGTTTAACTAAAGTAGGCGATCCGTACGCGCTAACCAGGTTAGCTAAAGTAGGCGAAACGTGAACATGTTAGGGTTAGCTAAAGTAACGTTAGGCGATAAAGCTGTGCTTAAAAATGTTGTGTTGTACCACCTGCGCATGCGTCCTACTAAACGAAGCTCCACCTGCGCATGCGTCCCACCAAACCTCCCTCACAGTTTGTCTGTGAGTGAGTGAGTGACTACAATTTGCCACGCATAGCCCATGGCGCGCAGGAAAAACCTCGATCTATTTAATAATTTCCAATCATTTCCCAAACATATTGGAAATGAATGAGTAAAGCAAACACAATCACAAACATGTGGTAACAAGCTTCTCCAAAAAATATCAGCCAGGTGCTTCCATTTCAGACTTGGAACAATTAGAGGGCTTTTTATAAACTGTGCATAATATGTCAGTTTGCAATGTCTAGAACCATGACGCAGTTCACCTTGCCGTAATTTTTCATATTTTCTTATTTTCTCAATGAGCAGAATCTCGTCTGTGAGCAAGCTCAGTTGCTTGGAAATCCATCCCATCGCTGGGAAATCCAAGTTGGAAACAATCGAGGAAGATGTGCTTGCACAGGCTGCAGAACAGGTAGCAGCCCACCCCTTTTCACTCTGTAGCCAACCAGCAAAGCTACGCGACCATTCACACCACAGAATAGCACCAACACCCCCCACTCACCTACTGTAGGAGGAAGGAAGGTGTCAGATCAGCCAGAGGGGGCAGCTTTGTGCAGGATTCTCTGCCTGCTAAAACCTACCCCTGGTAATGCATAGACCAGTTATGGGTCACGATCCTCACTACAGGCCACAGAAGTCACAGGTAAACCCAGGACTCAATTCTGGGCCACGGTACACAAGATGAATGAGAACCTGCTGGATTAGACACTTTTTTAAAGTTTTTTTTTTTTTTAATTAAACATTTTTATTTGAGAAAAAAGGTGCATAACAGACAGCAAGAATGTAAAACACAAAATACTCTATGTACCCCATCCTTTCCTTATACCAGTACATGTGCACGCAGACACCAACAAGCACAGACACACACACAGGTCCATGCGCAAGCAGGTCATGCATAACAAACACATGCACATCCACTCACCAACAAACATACACACAAATAAACAAACAAACATACAAACAAACAAACACAAATAAAACGCAAACAGTCATTACTATTTCACTGGTTAGAACTTAATTAGGCAACAAGGAAAACATCAGAATCAGAGAATCAGAGAGGGAACATCTGAGGAACACTTTCAGCTTAAACATGAAAGAGGAAAAATCAAAAAAAGCCAAGCAAATTAAATCAAACTTTCCCAGGGTTCTGTGCGGCAGCAAATTACTTTTTGCTTTCTCTCGCGCCCTCTCTCTCTGTCTCTCTCTCTCTCTCTCGCTCTCTGAGCTCAACAAACTCAACAGGAACGTTCAAATTAATTAACAGTGACTTAAAAGAGAAAGTCTTTGAACATGTGCCGTGAGTCTTTGACTATGTGCTGCGAGTAGGGGGGAGACAGACTATGCGCTGTGTAAGGGGGGGGTGGGGGGGGTGAGGAATATGAATATTTGGCCCCCTCTAATCACATTACTGCAGCTCATTTCTGATGGCAGGCTGCCATTTGGAGCCCAGCCGAGAACACTGTACACACACTGTACCATAGTCACTGCCAGGCTAGCAACCAGCAAGCGCAAGAACAACCTTTTACTAAATTACAGCTCTCATTCCAAACTGGCACACTGTACCACACTCACTGCCAGGCTAGCAACCAGCAAGCGCAAGAACAACCTTTTACTAAACTACACCTCCCGTTCCAAACTGACATACTGTACCACACTCACTGTGAGGCTAGCAACCAGCAAGCGCAAGAACAACCTTTTACTAAACTACAGCTCTAGTTACAAACTGACACATTTCATCCAAGTGAAAGACCTGTTCAATACGCACTGTTTATATAGAATAATTACGGAGCACAGGGAATGTATGTGATTTTGCATTTATCTGACGTGGTTTAATTGGAGTAATTCCCCAATTGCGCTGATGCAAAAGAAACAGAGGCCTATTTATTTGGTTTGAAATCCAGCAGAATATTAGAGGGGACGCGACACTCTGAAAAAAGATCAACTTTATTAGGCTAAAAGCGGCCCTCTCAGTGACCTTCTCAGTGACCTTCACCAGACTAAAGCAGACAGAAGAGGGGCAAGAATATGAAGAACATGGGACAACAGACCAGACAGGTCTGATTGCACAGCATCCCCAAGGAACCAGGGGGCGAACAAGTAGTGTAGTATCCTGGTTAGGGACCTGGGCATGTAAATAAAGAGTTATGGGTCTGAATCCCAACAGGGATGCAGTTGCTATGCCCTTCAGGAAGATGCTTAAGCTGCAACTGATTTAATAAATATTCAGCTGTATGAATATTATATGTGCAAAAAAATGTAATCTGTCAAAGTTGCTCTGAATAAAAGCATATATCTCTTGAAATTTAACAAAACAAAACGGAATTGCTATTCAAAACCCTGCTCAATGTCTCACACAAATTTCACACGACAATCAATGTCTTCAAAGGAACAGAAACAAGGTGTGAATAAGTGCTGACATTGAACTGAGCCTTTTTGACATCCAGGTGGTTGTGGAAACAAATTAATTAGCCCCAGTATTGCTTTTATGCATAAATCAATCAGACCAAATCATGTAAGTCAAGTGAAATCTAGTTATTTGATCACAGACCTCTGAGTCTGACTTTTCTTTGACATAACTTTATGATGCTCAGCCCTTACCCATCTGACACCTGTCCCTAAGTTGAATATGATGTTTTCTGGCGTTGGATACATTAGAATGCAAGCACCTGGTTGGTGCAGGACCCAGGCTCAAATGTGAGGGTGTTACCACACACCCAAGCACAGAATCCTAGCCAGGGACACGCAATCATTTTCAGCACCACCGCAGACTGAACTTAGTGAAGCGTACAACTATAAAAGGAAAATTAAAAAACAGAATGATTTCTAATTTAGAGATGTGCTAGGAAACATAAATACCTCCTTTTGATTCACACTATTTTTCACTCAAAAAGGGAGAGCCTGCTTGTTTTCAAGTGGTAGGGGCTGTGTTGAATTGTGGAAATGGGAATTGTTTGTACTTAAAAAGTGAACAATAAAAAAAGGCAAAACATTGTATTGGTTACCAGAGCATACTCTCTGTCATGGAAGACAATCCACTGCCATCATGGAATGTGATGTAACTAAAGGACACTCAAAGTGTGAGTTTAGCAGCAGCTATGAACATGCATCACTGAATATACCAGTACCACACTGAAGGCTCTTTAAAACACTTTCATACACCTGAGCTGAGCTGACATTAAAAAAGTACACTGAAAATTTAAAGGGTCAATGTGATGAAAAAAATTGTAACATAAATAGTCAAATTTCATGCGAAGCTGTGGGCTACGCATTGATTAGTAATAGCAAAATATTAAATTAAACTGTCAAACACTAAGCTGAAAATTACGTAGGTCAAACGTTTTGCTCTTAATGAACAACTGTAGGCCAACAATACGTTTCTGTGGTAAACGGTAAAAAGACGAAATAGGAACAGATATTGATTGAAATCCAATTCCTTAACATTTTTTTGAATAGTCATGTTAACTATTAAACATTTTTATTTTGAAGAGGGACAATTTCTAAGAACGTTTCGGGATGAGCTACTAAAGCCATTTTCAAATAGGCTACTACCCTACATTGTCATCAAATCCGCTTAGAGTAGGAACTCAATGAGAAATTTAAGGTAGTTCAAGAAATACAAGTATCAAACATCAATCACTCCGCGCGCGTGCAATGCTCAAAGTCGTTGTTAAAGCACTACAGATGTAAATGAAACAAAATGCTCATTTTCAAACGTATGAATATCTACTGCAGTGGCACGCTGGCGGCAGCATAATTACTATTAACATTTTTAATACAAAAATCCTCAACACATGCTTAATGTATGTAACTAAAAACCACATAATTGTCGGAACTAGATCCTAATGCGTTACACCCTGTATAGGCTAACTACACCGAGGCGGTTTGATAGCCTACACTTACTACAACATTATACTCGCGTGCTACACAATGCAGCACCGTGATTCATGTACCGTATATTTAGCATAAAACAAGATTATACACAGCTATATTCCGGCAGAAAGGTTTAGCTTCATACAACGCGAAGCATCCACGCAATCTTAACGCAGTGTAAGAAAGTTCTAGTGGGCACGTTTTAATACACTCATGTAGGGACACTTGGGGATGTCTGAGAAATATATTCTGAAGCACACAGCGGTAAGGAAAGATGACTGCACATACCTTTCTTAAATTCCTCTAGCGTAGCATCCAACTTGGTGTCATTGAATACAAAATGCATCGGATGACTGTAGAACCTAGTAATGGTTTTTAGAGACGTGCAGTCATCCGGATCCACAAATGCCAAGTCTTTGACAAACAACAGATCCACAATGTTAGATCGATCCCCTTCAAAGACGGGTATGCGCGTGTACCCGCTCTCCATAATTTCCGACATGGTACCAAAGTCCAGAATAGCATCTTTGGCAATCATGAAACAGTCTCTCAGCGGCGTCATCACAGCCTCCACGGTCTTAGTCCTGAGCTCGAGCGCACCCTGAATGATGTTCAGCTCCTCTTTCACTAAATCATTATAAGGATCCGTCACCCTCAGCATCTCTAGGAGCTTTTCTCGATTGTACACCGTTCCGATCTCCTGCCCCAAGACATGATCTAACAGTTTGCTCACTGGATAGGAAGCTGGGAATGTCATCAGCATGAAAAACTTGGTCAGGAATATGGTGTTAGCTCCAACTGCAAGACCGTGCCGTGAACATATAGCCTGCGGCACGATCTCACCGAATATCACTATTCCAATAGTTGACACCACGACCGCAATCAACCCAGAACCTGCAATATCATCCAACAAAATGGTCAAGGTAGTGTTGACTAGTACGTTCCCCAAAAGTAGCGAGCAGAGCAGGTAATTACCCTGACTTCGCACGGGCTCGATCTTCTTGGCGTAATTCTTCTCCTTTTCTGTGCCGCAGTTTTGAACAATCCGAAGCTCCATCGGATCCAGCGCCATCAGCCCCAGATTCAGTCCGCTGAACATGCCGGACAAGCAGAGCAGCATCGCGATAGAGATTACCTGCAGCCAGAAGGGAAGCAAGAACTTCCTCTCCTCCACAACTATGACTTTGGTGTCCTGGCCATCGTGGTAGACCCAGGTGTTTTCCGTCCAAGGATCGTGTAGGCCAGCCAGAGCACGCGTTGAGGTTGTAACACAGAGATAGTACGCTTTACTCCTTTCGGTCTTTCTCAGGGGTTTGACTTCCATTTCAACAACCCCAGACGTCTTTCTGTTGACGACAATGTTTGGCAGAATAACTATGTCTGAGGTTCTAATGCCACAGGGATGAATATTAGTGATGTGCTCTTTGCTCTCGTTGTCCCCGAAAGAACTGTCAACGTTGCCAAACAGTCTTGTGCGCTCGTGCTCCGTGAATGCAATTCTGGACCATGTCTCGTTGTTAATGTTTTGCCCATATACCCTCAACTTGACACGAGACTTCTCGCTGATCCGCATGGTACCTCTGTCCATAAAGGAAACGTCGTCTGTATCTTCCAGTCTAAGACCGATAATGACCGTCTGTTCTGCGCTTTCCCTCGCACCTGTCAAGCTTATCAAACAGCCACTGACAGTTAAGAACACCAATACGAGGGCTCGAACCCGGCTAAGTGCCGCCATCTTTGGAGTGGGCACTGCAGCCGACCATTCTATCATGTTAATAATGGGCAACCTCTTTGCATGAAAAGGCAATTAAAAGTCAGTCAGTCGTAGTCCACCTTCCTCTTTGATATAGACATCCTTGGTTCGAGCATTAGACTTGTTTTGCGACCACTACGCTCCTGTAACTCCAGACTGCTTACACACTACCGCATGCCCTGTATTAACTCGTGTTTCTTCTGATATTACAAGATGAGCGTCCTTATCACCCAATCCAGTGATGCAGCGGGATGAAGGCGGGTATTCTTAACTACCAGAGCGAATAACAATCAAACACAAATATATAAGTAAGACTTCATGTACTCGTGACTTGTTTAATGGCTTTCCTGGCAGCCAATACGAGATTGAGACAGGAGGATCTTGCAGTGGGAGGGGAGTTCGGAAACCACTGATTTAGCGCTATTCTTTAAACATCTGCCAATGGCACGGATGCGTCAGATGCCTCGGTTGCAGGTGCGTTGTGAATTCGGCAGGAAAACTGCATGACACGCTCATAAATGAGATTTGCTACATTGGTCTAAATGTTATGCGCTTATAGGCTATTAAGTCCGCATTTTGATTTAAAGAAAATACAACTCTTGTGTGGCCCTTGTCATATCTATTTTTACAGACTTTTCTAGCGACATGCCGATATATTTTAGTATCTATCAGTTGTTACTTTAGTGGAATTCTGCGTAGCAATAAAATAATTCTTAGTATCTAGGCGGCGGGGATTGCATGCATTGTGACAAGCTCGCAAGGTAAATAATGATACAGCTGCTCAACTGTGCAGCGGACACTGGCGAAACTAAACCATGCTTACAAGGGACATGTCTTGGTAGATTGTTGTCAGTGAAACAATAATGTAAATGTAACGTAGGCCTACTTAAATATATTTTGCTATGTTGATCGATGAGAACTGCAGTACGCATTGCGCTTTCGCCAAATCTACGCGCTGCGCGATTTAATTATTTCACTGCCAGTTGCAACGGACAACACGGATGCGTAATTCGTGGAGCTATACTGGTAATTGATTTCGCTTGTTACTGTATTTCTTAGCAGGCAAGCGCAGTCCTTTTGCATTTCCACCATTCGGCACGCTACACAATACGAATATTGATTTACATGCATAATTATAATTGCCATTTCAAGCGGTATCGATGTGTCATTGGGTTGTAGCCTATATACATGTTCTGCTGACCATGTTAAGCTGTATGTCTAAACGTGTTTATTAGAATAATATCTTTAATTATGTCTTATTGTCATTGCCACTAAACCGTGTATATGAAATACATATTTGCAGGAATATGTGTTATACTTTATTGTTGAATTATAAATTACAACAGCTCACACGGGTAAGTGGGACAACGCTTTTATGGAAACGGCTCGGTGTTCTTCCAGTATGGAATTAAAAGCCTTTCTCTGGGATTCTGTGCGTTATGCCGCCCTCTGGTGTTGAAAAGTAGCACGTCACATTTTTATTTAATGTAAAAACACGACTACATCTGTACTGCATCTCCATTTTCCAGACAAAACCATGGGTTTGACAGGGAGCAAACGTTATGTAAAGTTGGATATGAAATGCATCAGCGATTTAGATTTTGCTCTTTGAGGAGAACCTGGCCTTTAAACACTATTTAAAAATAATAACCATTTAAAAGCAATACATCTTTAAAAAGTTCTCATACATGGTGAGGTTAATCCTACTCTCTTGGATTAAATAACCCTAACCCTAACACTTTCTGAACTAGTAAATATTTAGGACTGAGAGCAAAACAGTTTTCAAATCATTGATAGCATTTTCCTGCATTGATTTCTTTAATTTAATATACAAATAAAATGTAGTTAAAAGAAATCTCATTAATGATTTCCACAATTGGTATTTAGCCCAGTTTATCTGATCCGAGTGCCTTTTGCAAAAGTCGTGTCTAAGATTATTTTTAAGTTAAGCTAATCTTTTTGTGTTGTTGTAGGTAGAAATTGAAAAAAAAAACATTATACTTCGATTTGTTCTTCAATAAATGCGCATATATTAACTTAATTCTACTATGGCTAAGGTTAAAAAAAAAAAAAAAAAAAAAAAAAAACACAGGTGGCCAAATAGCCTACTTTTGGCCTGTACTGTATGTAGTAATCCATTCATTTCGTGATATTAGCTCTCAGAATGGCAGAGCAGCCATTGGCTCCATTGCGCCATCTTGTGGCATAAACTAGAATGGCAGTTTTCATTTGTTCAGAAGGGTTTAATGGTTTAAAAGAGAAAGAAAAGTGGTAACGTGCACCGGGAAATTATTGAAACATAAATAGCAAATACGCATATGCAAATACGCATATACGTCTTTGTATACCTTGAAACATTTTGGGAAAAGTTCAGAACAAATTAACTTTGATGCACAACACTGGCAGGTACGTTCTGTTTACAGCTCTGTGGAGCAACGGCAGTGTGTTGCCTGTAAGAAGAAGCAGGAACCGTTTCAAGGCTGACGTTTGTTAAAAACACCAGCGTCAGCAATGAAAAGAAGCAAAAACGTGAGATTCACAGGCCGCTGTATAATGAGCATGACTTTCATCCACATCGTGCTTTGTTCCCTGTGTATGGGATGTCCAGATGTTGAATGTTCAGAATCATAGATCATATTTGTAAAACTAAAAGAGCGACAGCTTTTCAGTTCACATCTCTTAGCAGGCCAGCTTTTGGTTCACATCTCTTAGCAGGCCAGCTTTTGGTTCACATCTCTTAGCAGGCCAGCTTTTGGTTCACATCTCTTAGCAGGCCAGCTTTTGGTTCACATCTCTTAGCAGGCCAGCTTTTGGTTCACATCTCTTAGCTGGCCAGCTTTTGGTTCACATCTCTTAGCTGGCCAGCTTTTGGTTCACATCTATTAGCTGGCCAGCTTTTCATACGTTTTCTTTCTGCCTTCTGTGCTTGGTCAAACACTCCCAAACAGACCCAGGCCCTGTTTCATGTACGTGAAGGGAGCCCTAACACTGCCTAACAGTGCCTAACACTGCATAACACTGCCTAACAGTGCCTAACAGTGATGCAGACATTGTATTGAGCTCCACTTCCTCGTACCGGTAAATTTTGATACATTGTTTGCGATGCTGAAAACATAGGCCTGAGAATAAACTTAATTTGTTCTTTTGCTCCATACATAAAATGCAACGCACAGTGCTTCACACTTGAGGGCAAGAATAAAAGCAAAATAAAACTAACAACCAGGATATAAGATTACACAATAAGTACATCAGTAAATGAGGAAATTAAAACAAGGAAGAGAAAAAAACTTTAAGAAATAAAACGAGAAATAGGCTAAAGCCAAATAAATTCAAATATAAGTAGCCTAAAGCCACAGTATAGCAGTATCGCCTAGCAATCAGTAAAGTGTACCTAGCATTCAAAAGGCATATCAGTGTGTTCACCAGATTTCCATTACCCCCGGGCAGAAGGCCACAGACTGCTTGGTGAGCCATTCCAGTCATGCCCATTGTTATACACAGACCCTTTCCTATCTTCAGTACGCTTCACTGAAAAGCTTGTGAATGGCAGATAAATAAGCTTGAAGACACCAGGTTAAAATGTGGTGCTTTCAAGCCAAATGTTGCGAGTACGTGAACACCTGTCATTTAACAAATGAACATCACTCAAAGCATGAGAAAATGAGAAATTAAATGCTCAATTATGAATGACTGCTGAAACAAGCTAGAAAAACTGACAAGAGATTTCTCATAAAGTAAGTCTAACTTGTCAAATGCATAGCAGGTCAGCTCTGTATTATAATGGAAAAAATTAAGTCTCTTTTGAACGAGACCAAACACCTGTTGACACAAATAAAAAATGTATTCCTGTTTTCAACAATACAGATACAGCCTGCCCAGTACTTAAAACCCTATTTTCAGGCAAAGACTGCCATATACGTGATCTAAATACTTCCCTGATACCAAATTCCTTTACAAGCTGTCCTCTAATCCAGAACTACTTAAAATGATTTATAAAGCAGTAAAACCTTTCAGTGACAGTAGACGGAACACCTGTTTATGGCAGGGACCTTAGTGTGTCTTTCATCTGCAAAGTTTTCTTTGATGTCTGTGGAAAGAGGAGCGAGAAGAAGAAAAAAAAACGCACACAAGCTGATTAGGCTAAAGAGCGCAGGCAGCATGGATGCTATTAAATATCGCAAGGACCCTGAACCACTGACTTAAAGTCCAGCGATAGCACCCTCCTCTCCTGAGCTGTGTTCTGAGGGGCACCCAGCAGTGCTGCGGGTGGCTGGATGCGTGTCATTCTTCCCTCCTCTGCCGCTGGGGGAGGGCGGGGCCGGGAGGCCTTGTGATTCGATAAGGTGGAATTCCTCAGGGTGCGGGACGGCCCTTATCTTCCACTCAAGGCCTCCTGCTACCCCCCCCCCCCCGCTCCTCCTCCGCACGACCAAAAATACGCCGTCCTTGTAGCCGTAAGGACCCCGCAATCTTCTCTGGACCTGCAAACCTGAAGACCATCCTGGACATGACCTCCCAATACTGCTGCTCGGCTGAGGACTGGATTCAGTAAGATGACTCACAAGCATTTTTAGACAATGGCCATTTTATAAGCTTGCACTCTTCTTCCTGGCCAGATGACCACTTCTGATTCACTTGGCCCCTGCTATTAACCTGCTAGCTTACCCATATAGGAAGCTTACCTAGGTACATTTACATGCAAACTCAGATTGGGTAATGTAACATTGTGTAATACTGCTAACTATTTGACTGACAAAAGTATATAGCAGAAAATAAATCACATCAGTTCCATGTGGTGCCTGAGTTTTGCACCTGCATGAAAACTTACAGGGTAATAAACTATGATGGGAGAAAAAATAACTACCCATTTTTTTGCCCATTCCTCCTGACAGAATTGGTGTAACTCAGGCAGGCTTGTGGGCCTCCTTGCACACAAACACAAACACACTTTTTCAGTTCGGTCCACATATTTTCTATGGGATTCAGGTCAGGGCTTTGTGGTGGCCACTCAAATACTTTCACTTTGTTGTCTTTAAGCCATTTTGCTCCAACTTTGGAGGTATGCTTAGGCTCATTGTCCTGCTGGAAGACCCACTTGCAACCAAGTTTTAACTTTCTAGCTGATGTTTTGAGGTGTTGCTTCAGTATTTCTAGATAATCCTCCTTCCTCATGATGCCATCTATTTTCTGAAGTCCACACCCCCACAACATGATGCTGCCACCCCATGCTTCACAGTTGGGTTTGTTATGGTTCCCTGCCCTTGTGCCCTAGTGGCTGCTTGTGGTGTTGCAATATTCTTTTTGATTGTCTTCCTAATAGGAAATTGGTGTCACCTGGAAGGGGTCCTACTTAAGGGGCCCTCTGGCTGATGCTCTCTCTCTCTCCATTCAGAGGACAACCTGCAGTCTGGCTACACTGCTCATTCATTTTCTTTTGTAGCGTTCTTTAATTTAAAATATTTTTGAATTACGACTATTTTGTGTGATCTCGTTTATGTTGCGACTGGCCAGGGGCTGATCGTAACAGGTTTGTTGTTATGTCTTGGGGTTCATTTGAACCTTTTGGACCAAAGTTCATTCAACCCCGGGAGTTAATTTGTGCCTCCTTCCTGAACGATGCACTGTTTGTGTGGTCCCAAGATTTTTACATTTGCATACATTTGTTTGTACAGATGCTCGTGGTACCTTCAGTTGTTTGGAAATCGCTCCTAAGGAAAAACCGGACTTGTGGAGGTCCACAATTTTGTTCTGAGGTCTTGGCTGAGTTGCTTGGATTTTCCCATGGTATCAAGGGCAAAAAGGCAGTGGCTCTAAAGGTAGGCCCTTAAATACAGCCACAGGTGCCAATTAACTCCCAATTAACTCCTAATTATCACAAATGGCCAATCAGAAGCTTTTAAAAAGTCATTACATCCATTTCTGGAATCTTCCAGACTGTTTAAAGAGACAGTCAACTTGGTGTATGTAAACGTTTGACCCACTGGAATCCTGATATAGTGAATTAAAGCTGAAATAAATCTGTCTCCAATTGCTTGTTTTAAAATGACCTCTGATGCAAACAAAGTAGATGCCCTAATAGACTTGCCAAAAGAAATGTATGGTAACATGAAATGTGCAGAGTTGTGAAAAACTGAGTTTGAATATCTTCAGCCTAGGTGTGTCAACTTTTGGCCTCAACAGTAAATACGGAGGAAATTGTGCAGCCATTTTTGTAGAAAATGTTGACATTTTAAAAAATTGGAATGTTTTTTTTTTTTCCCTTTTAATCTCTTATCATGTGGCACATGTAAATTGGCACAGAAACATGCATACGCCTAATGAGCATGAAGTAGAAACCTCAGCACAATAATCCCAAGGCTGTGTGTAAGGCCAGGCAGCTGCTTGTCCTTCATGCGGTTACTGATATTGAGTGGAGGCTTCTGACACACATCTACAGCACATTCATACCTAAAACGACCCCAAAGGCCATTCCCTGAAAAAAGACCTGTCTACCTTAAAGGGACAGTTTACCTTCCGGAGGTGAAATGTATTTCATGGGTGTTGTCAATATACCTTTAAAACTATATTTGTAAATATATACACAGACCACTTGAGAACATTTGCTTCCTTTGTGTTCAATGCCATTATTAATCCTGAAAGATACCATACATATAGCCTTGTATTCCTCACAATCTTAGGAAGTCTGAAGCAGTTGTTGACATCACTGACACCCTGACAACCCAAACATACCCTTTACCATCTTGATGTCTGAGGCGAGACGATTAAGAACAGAATTCTGTGTTTATTCTGATCACTGAATGAAAGTTCAGTTTTATTTACTTAAAACATTATTTGATACTACATTACAATATTAGACTGTGATATTACATTACTAATACATGCCAGCTAGTTCAGGTGGGAGAAATTCCAGATTAGCAGTTTAAAAATGATCTACTCTCCATACGTGGGTCATCCAAACACAACTGAATGGGTGCTGATGACAATGTCTAGAGCTTGCAGATGTGACACGCAGTAGGAAATGTAGTCCTCACTGAGCAACCGATAACACTGTTAAGACGATCAGATCTTTGTTTTTAAACTTTATTTTCTCCCCACTGAAATATGCAGTAAAAACGCTACATGCAAAATGAAAACATGCCAACTAGGCAAGAATGGAACCCATCACATTAACTTGTAACATGAGAAATATTGGGAAGAGGGCAGCATCTTACACCCAAAAGCTTTACAGAAAAATGAAATAACCCTAAAAGGCACCTTTCCACGCACCCCTTCGACATTCACCACAACTCTACAGATCTTCAGAGGGAGATGCAGTCACAGGAATTGTAAACAAACTCAAATTAAAAAAAAAATGTTATTCAATGTTGCCATGAATGATATCCAGAAAAAAAAAAAAACACAAAGGCAAAACCACAACAGGTTCAACCTGACATGAGCCACAGACAAGACAAGCGTAAATGACAATGGTGCAGATTTTAAAGAAGGCTAGTATTTCAGTGCATAATTAGTTAGTGTGCATTATTACTTAGGTTTACAGTCTACAGTATATCAGCTAAAACTGAACTATACCATTAGGTCCACAGCTATGGACTCTGGGTCATAGTTGGCTGGTGACACATCCTAGGAATGCACATTTGTCTCCAAGAAACACTTGTTCATGTGGGTACATCTGTGATCAGTTAAGCAGGTCATAAGTTACAGATTCCTCAAGTTTCTAAAATGTGTTGTAAACATCATGTAAAAAGTGAGTAAAAAATACTGAGTGCATTTTTCATTGTTGTTATACAGTATAACCCTAACTTCTGTGCAGCCTTCCAGGACAGTATGTCTGAGTATATATTTATATCATTACAGAGAGAAATCCACAAATTTCGTATCTCGCAAATGATCCTGTAATTCAAGGCCAAATACCCTACAGACCCTGACTCTCAAAAGCAGACAAATATATTGTACAGTTACACTAATATTAATAGTGTTAGTGCAATATCTGGGAATGGATCCCATAATTCCTCATTTTAAGGCACCCCTCATGTCATTTTACTTCAGGACATGTTTAAGCTGGTCTTGCAGGTTTTTGGAATGCTCAACACTGAAAATGAAAGAAAGGACAGGAAAGGGTTAAGGTCACTGCGACACCAAACTTCAGCTTAAAATCAGAATCAAGCCCCAGGAAGCAAAAGCTGTTTTTGCACTTACTTCTTCTGTATGGCTTCTTGCCTAGTTGACACAAAAGGAAAAAACAGAATGCAGTAGTGTTAATTATGAAGAAATGTTATTCACAACTTCATTCAAGCTATATCCATTCTTACCCACAAAATGGTGATATATGTGACCTCTTAACAATACTTAACAAAACAATACTGAGGATTTACTGATGTTGCAGTTGAGTGCTTATAAATTTAACAACACAGTGAAATACTTACTGGTATTGCAAGTGGGTGGTTATAATTGACATTTTTCTGAGGCTCTGGAAAAGTAGAAAGTAGCTGATCATTTTGAACTTAGGTTATTTGTTATTGAATCATTTGGTACATTTAAACATTATTGTTAAAGAAACAACAACAACAATACAACTGTTATGCATTGCATTTCAACAGAACAACTTATGCATCATTTTTAATAAATCCAATTCCTAGATATTCATTATATGCAAGTCAGACTAGAACGCACTGGGTCAGTAAATAATATAATTGCACGTTCATGTTCATGTTAGGCGAAGAAAGGTCGCCGAGGCCGTGGGCTTTGCTTACATCTTCTGAATGCAGTATGGCATCTTCCTGTATCACCATGTTCCGAGCTGCGTGCCCGAGGAGCTGGGAAGGCAAGGGGAACGGTTTGTAGCAACAGAACAGCTACAGAAGTGGCTAACGCCTGCACCTGAAACTACTACCTAACAAGCAAAAACTTTAGCAGTTAGGCTACCTCTGTGTATCGCAGTTAGCGTTGGCGAACTCGATTAGCTACTACACAAATGAACAATTCGTGTGATCAACAGAAATTTCTGGTCTTACATTTAACAGATTAATAATACACGTCTTAGCTTGCAAACGTTAGCATAACACAATTGAACTGCTAGTTAAGCACTTCCGTTACAACGAAAACAGAGCCCTCCAAGCTGGTAGGAGATGCTGCTACCCAGTCCACGAGCGATACTGTTTATAAAAAAAGTTGCTAACAGCCGTTATTTCTTAATTTGTACCTCTTGGCTGCGTGATCCTTTCAACACTTGGCGAGTGAGCGCAATCACATCTCCACTACAACAGCTCACTTTATCGGACAACAATCCTTTAACAGACTGCCCGAAACGCGGCTGCGGTTCCGCGGAAGCCATGATGAGTTCAACTACGGAATAGCAAGTGGGACATAAGTTGAATTTCGGAATTTCGGTAAAATCAATTTGAACGCATCGCAAGCTACATTTACTTTATTAAGAAAAGATTAGCATAAATTTTGCGTTTAGTTATAGCCTGAATAGTCTGAATTGGTCATGTTTAACTCACTTCAGTTAATAGATAAATACATATATGAATTCAGAGGGCATGCGGTGGGTAGCACTATCGCCTCACAGCAAGAAGGCCGTGGGTTCGAATCTCAGCTTGGGGCTTTTCTGTGTGTAGTTTGCATGTTCTCCCCGTGTATGTGTGATTTTCCTCTGGCTACTCTGGTTTCCTACCACAGTCCAAAGACATGCAGGTAGGCTAATTGGAGACTCTAAAATTGCCCATAGGTATGAGTGTGTGAGTAAATGGTGTGAGTGCCCTGCAATAGATTGGCGGCCTATCGAGGATGTATTCCTGCCTCGCGCCCAATGCACACTGGGATAATCTCCAGCACCCCCTGTGACCTTGCTCATGTAAGCGGGTATAGGTAATGGATGGATGGATATATGAATTCAAACCATTTTGAATTCATATATCCCATTTGATCCAATCCACCTGACACACCTGATGACAGTCTTTCTACCAGCTCAAGCTTATTAAACACAAGTTTAGTATTGCGTGTCACTTGTGTGGTATTATTACAATTCACTTCAGGAATCACAGTACAGGCCAAAAGTATTAGGTCTGTAGTTTAGGTAGAGAAGAATACAATTAATATATGCACATTTATTGAATAACAAACCAAAATATTTTTTTTTTCAATTTTTACCTAAAATAACACAATAAGATGACTTTTACTTAAAAATCATCTTAGAAATGACTTTCCTCAAAATAGCCTCTTTTGGCTTTACTTACAATTAAATGAACTATTGGAAGTATATCCAATCATTTTGCAAAGTGGGAGGTGATGGGGGGTGGGAGGGAGATGGAGGAATAATTAAATTGAGTGAATTCTTACTTGCCATCATTAACACCGAAACAAAACGACTGGTAAAAGGCAGAGACACATCCTTTCAGAACAGCAGATATAGTTGCCATTTTCACTGTAGTCAGGGGAACTGGTTTGTCTCTAGCTGCACTGAGTTCTTCCTGTGGTTGTGCTGCAATGATACAATGGTTTCTTTTGCTAGATGCCATAAGATTTGTCTTCTGCCTCTTGATATTCCTGGTCTTCTCTTGCTAACATTACTGCCCACCAGCTGGACCCTTCTGAGTGTGTACTGAACACTGCACTGGAAATTGTAAGCCTCTTTGCAATTTTTCGTGGGGAATAACCACCACAACATGTTTACTGGGCCCTGCACATCTAAGCCTAATATTTTCTTCTATGCCAAATTCCTTGCAGCTTTAGTGCCTATTTTACATACACTACAGGCCAATAGTATTAGGCGACCTTTGGTTTAAAAAAAAAACAAAGGTAGATACGATTTGTCAATTGAACTACTCCTCCACCTCCCTCCCACCCCATTTGCAAAATGATTGGACAGACTTCCAACAATTTATTTCATTGTAATTAAAGCCAAAGGAGGCTATTCTGAGGAAAGTCATGTCTAAGAGAATTTTAAATAAAACGCATCTTTTTGTGTTATTGTAAGTAGAAATAAAAAAAAGTTTATAGCCTACTTTGGTTATTTATCCAATTAATGTGCATATATTAACTTAATTCTTCTCTACCTCTACCTTTTTTTAAAAACACACACAGATGGCCACACAATTTTGGCCTGTACTGTAAGTTTTTACACATGGAAAATGTTCACATTTTCTTTACAATCACTACCTGCACTATGTTTGAGTTTTATAATTTAACCGCTGCACACTGGCCATATCCCTGGCTCTTAGGGGAGTTCATGTGCCCCACAGCTCCATAAAATATTGGTATCTTGAATTATTGCAGAAATATGTGTTGTTATCCATCATGGAAGAATATAACTAAAGCACTACGACTAATTTCTACAGTATTTCTGTATTACATTTTTTTCTAAATGAAATTCTTTATTTACATTGACATCAGCTATTTAAGATATCTCAGGACAAAATATTTCGGGTCAAGGCAATGGCATTGAAGGACGCATATAAAAGCCTTGCATCTCCGTACGTGTGGGATGAACTGCAGAGAGCCCCTTGGTCGTCATAACAGATGAATGACAGTTACCGCTGCCGGTTGCCTTAAGATTGCTAAAGCCGCTGGCGATGGAGTGGATTTTTTGTTCGTTTGTACTTTTCGTGGTCGCGCTCACCGCGCTGCTAATAAAAGTGCGAATCCAGAAGGCTCTGAAGGATACGCGACCCCCAAGCCTTCCCTCGTTCCCCATCATTGGGAGTATTCTTAGTTTGAGAAGCGAGCACCCGCCGCACGTGCTGTTTCAGGAGCTGCAGAAGAAGTACGGTGAAACGTATTCGCTAAGGATGGGCTCCCACGACGTGATCATCGTCAACAGCCACCAACATGCGAAGGAAGTGCTCCTGAAAAGAGGCAAAACCTTTGCAGGGAGACCGAGAACCGTGAGTTGAACTATTTGTTTATTTAATTAGTCACGTCACTATTTCTAACAGTCTAAAATGTGATGTGTTGTGCCAGGGCATGCAATTAAGAAATTATATATGATTAAATAAAATAATCTTATATGTTCCAACTTGTCTCGGGGTGGCAGGTTTATTTTTAACCCTTTGAAGAGTAGGTTTAAAGATAAAATAATTCTAAGTCAGTGTCTAGAACTTCATTGCTTTCAGTGATCAGTATTGATTATTAGACTGGCTAGAAAGCTCATTTAAGAACATTCTAACCACATATTTGTGATCTTACACCTGAAAGGGTTAAATGGGGGATTGTAAACGGGAACGAAAAGTAACATAACTTTTGCTGTGAGTTCTGGATATTAATGGCATTATAACATAACACATTGTCATCTATGTGCTGTGCTGATTTTATTTATTTTATTATTTTATTTTATTTTTATTTTTTATCATATTTTACTGTATTTTATTACTGTTATTTTATTATTTACTATGTTAGTTGCTGTTGTTATATTCTATGATCTTTTATTACACCTATTGTGTTTTAATTGTGTTTGTAATCTCGGCTACATTGAAAATGAGGGCCTGGCCCTCAATTGTACCTCCGAGAATTTAAATAAAGGTTCTGATCTACTCTTTTGAAGGTCACGACAGACATTCTGACGAGGGATGGGAAGGATATTGCATTCGCAGATTACAGTGCCACATGGAGGTTCCACAGAAAAATGGTGCATGGAGCTCTGTGTATGTTCGGAGAGGGGTCAGCATCCATCGAACAGATAAGTAAGTGCCCAGTTTCCCTAGTTTGCTTCACAACTTCCTCATTGTTGGATGGGAAGGTGTGTAACCAATTACAAATGAATTTGCACTGCTAACCGAGAATTGTAAATGTTTTTTTTTTAAGTGAAAGAGCAAGCCAACAGTTTAAAAACCAACTGAAAATAATCTTCTGTTGGTCTGAAGTGACAAGTGAACGTTCAGATGCAGGATGTCATTTATAATCAGCATAACTGACATCTATTCATGAGTTTGGTTGCAATTTGAATTACACAATAAAAGTCAACGGTTCCAATCGAATTTGTGACTATCAAAGATCATGGCCACTGTAAACCAATGAATGTGTCAACATTTTTTGATAAAATTTAAATGACCAGAAGTTATTGACCCACAATGAATATTCTTCGCATATACTTTTGAGATAACGTGAAAACATGCTCTCTCTCCCTCCTTCCCTTGTTCATTTGCTCCCCTCCCCTCCCCTCGGGGGCTCAGTCTGCAGGGAGGCCAGCTCCATGTGTCAGGCCCTAGTGGAGCTGCAGAGTACTGCGGTCGACCTGGCTCCAGAGCTGACCCGCGCTGTCACCAACGTGATCTGCGCACTCTGCTTCAGCTCCTCCTACCAGCGCGGGGACTGCGAGTTTGAAGCCATGCTGCAGTACAGCCAGGGCATAGTGGACACCGTGGCCAAGGACAGCCTGGTGGACATCTTCCCCTGGCTGCAGGTACGACGAGCATTCCGACAGAAATAACTTCAGTTTGCTACCGGAAAGGCATCATATACTGTATCTATTAATTTATTTATTAATATCCGCATCCAGGGTGACTTGCAAAGCATTTGAATAGTGGATAAGTAATTGGCATCAAAACGACTATCAATTATTTTCATATCAAAATTAACTATATTCTCTGCCATGAACATTCTCCTACATAGGTTGTAAAGATACACTTGGCGGGTTGTTTTTTTGTGATAGGTTTTAATGAAGAAAGGTTGCTCGTGTGCATTTTTGCCAGTTATTCACGCCACATAACAATAAG
This sequence comes from Anguilla rostrata, assembly GCF_018555375.3. Lineage (NCBI taxonomy): Eukaryota > Metazoa > Chordata > Actinopteri > Anguilliformes > Anguillidae > Anguilla > Anguilla rostrata. Next base: position 28,838,011 of record NC_057950.1, on the reverse strand, counting down.
CCAGAAGACACTCTTTGTGAGTGACTTGCGGTGAAAGGGAATGTAAATGCTACGCTTGAGATATGTGAGCACCTATCTCAGTGTTTACTCCATCTTACCTTCTGTCTAGATATTCCCCAACAAAGATCTAAAAATCCTGAAGCAGTGTGTGACTGTTCGAGACAGCCTGCTGCAGAAAAAGTATGACGAGCACAAGGTAAGAATTGTAATCAATATTTTATCTGACAAAATTAAATATTTATAAAGGTATATAGGTATTCTTCAAGGACCAGAGATTACATGCAGCTTTTTTTCTTTCAGAGGAGGGGTGTAACTGAAAATTGTATTTCTGCTAAAAAATATTGTGATTACAATATTTATAAATTTAACACTCCTTGCTCAGTGTAAATGTGTCTGTAAAAGTGTAAAAGTGTCTGTAAATGTAATTAGTTATGACTTTAAAATGAACATTTTCTGGACATTCTGTAGTTAGTAAGAGGAGGACCAGGATGGCACTATAAGCATATTGCCACTGCAGCGCATTACATTTTTCAGCTTCTTGGGTTTAAACAATTTTCCATTTTATTTTCAGATTTGTTGTTTTTTGATTTGTTATTTTGTTTTCTGATTGTTTATTTTGTGCTATTATCTGTCATTTAGTTTTTTTATTTTTCATGTTCATATTTGCTGGTTAGATCTGCGCTTTTGCAGTGCCCGTGCCTTTTACGGTGGTGTTCCGCGCCTCTCTGTCCCCCCCTGCAGGCAGAGTACAGCGATGACACGCAGCGGGACCTGCTGGACGCGCTGATCAGAGCCAAGCGCAGCGCGGAGAACAACAACACCAGCGCGACGCCGAGCCTGGGCCTGACCGACGACCACCTGCTGATGACCGTGGGGGACATCTTCGGGGCCGGCGTGGAGACCACCACCACCGTGCTCAAATGGGCCGTCGCCCTGCTCATCCACCACCCCCAGGTCAGCTCCGGGTTCACACAGGCTCTCAGCCAGTCATGCCTAGACATGTACCGCACGGTCTAGTGAGTCAGGCTGGGGTTTCAGCTGTTCCCTTTCAATCTTTAACCAATGATGTAGTTGTTTCTGAGAAGTAATCACTTTCATACATTGCATATTTATTTCATGACTTTGTTTTCGGTTGCCTCACAGAAGCAAGCAGCAGTGCTGGCCAACATTTCCCACACCATGAAAAACTTACCCCTATTTTGCCATTAGGATTTATGTCCTGCGTTAATGTTTCAGCATTGGTTGGATAAAGTACTCAAATGATTCACCCAGAGGGTTTCAGCATTGGCTGGATAAAGTACTCATGATTCACCCAAAGCGTTTCAGCATTGGCTTGGCAAAGTACTCAAATGATTCACCCAAAGGGTTTCATCATTGGCTGGATAAAGTACTCAAATGATTCACCCAAAGGGTTTCAGCATTGGCTGGATAAAGTACTCAAATGATTCACCCAAAGGGTTTCAGCATTGGCTGGATAAAGTACTCAAATGATTCACCCAAAGGGTTTCAGCATTGGCTGGATAAAGTACTCAAATGATTCACCCAGAGGCTTTCAGCATTGGCTGGATAAAGTACTCAAATGATTCACCCAGAGGCTTTCAGCATTGACTACTGAGGAATAGAAAGAGTTGTTTCCGGCGTGTGGGGTTGTTTAGGACATGCTGAGCTGAAGTGCTGGATTCGCTGATTTTACAGGTGCAGAAGAAGATCCAGGAAGAGCTGGACAGTAAAATCGGGATGAACAGACACCCAAAATTAAGCGACAGAGGCAACCTGCCGTATCTTGAGGCCACCATCAGGGAGGTGCTGAGAATCCGGCCGGTGTCGCCCCTCCTCATACCCCACGTGGCCCTCGCTGACTCCAGGTATTACTCCATGTGTTACTTACTACTGCTACTACTACAATTACTACTGCTTCTACTACAATTACTACTGCTACTACTACAATTACTACTGTTACTACTACAATTACTACTGCTTCTACTACAATTACTACTGCTACTACTACAGTTACTGTTCTACTACAATTACTACTGCTACTACTACAATTACTACTGCTTCTACTACAATTACTACTGCTACTACTACAATTACTACTGCTACTACTACAATTACTACTGCTACTACTACAATTACTACTGCTTCTACTACAATTACTACTGCTTCTACTACAATTACTACTGCTTCTACTACAATTACTACTGCTACTACTACAATTACTACTGCTTCTACTACAATTACTACTGCTTCTACTACAGTTACTGCTGCTACTACTAATGCTGCTACTACTACAATTACTACAGCTACTACTACAATTACTGCTACTACTGCTGCTACTGCTACTACTACTTATGCTATTGCTACTACTGCTGCTACTGCTGTTACTGCTACTGCTACTACTACTTCTGCTACTGCTACTACTACTACTATGGCTACTACTGCTGTTACTGCTACTACTACAACTACTACTATTGCTGTTACTGCTGCTACTACTGCTACAATTATTGCTACTACTCAATTACTACTGCTGCCACTACTAATAATAATAATGTACTTATAAATACTAATAATGGATGTTATATAGTCTTACAACTAACAATTGTTTATCTTTTAGCATTGGGGAGTACACAGTTGGAAAAGGGGCCAGAGTCATCATTAATCTATGGTCCCTGCATCATGACGAGAAAGAGTGGAAGAACCCGGAGATCTTTGATCCCAGTAAGAAACGCTAGCGCAGTAGAACACAATACAGACGCCATTTCAGACAGTGTGCGTGATGTGGGACACGCCGTGGCTTCGGTGTTAACAGACCCCTCTTTGCCCCCCTCTCTCTGGGACAGCCCGCTTTCTGGACGAGGAGGGCAGCAACCTGTGCTGTCCCTCGGAGAGTTACCTACCGTTCGGGGCTGGAATCAGGGTGTGTCTCGGGGAGTCCCTGGCGAAGATGGAGCTGTTCCTCTTCCTCGCCTGGATCCTGCAGCGCTTCACATTGGAGGTTCCCCCGGGCCAGACCCTGCCGGACCTGGAGGGCAAATTTGGGGTGGTCCTGCAGCCGCAGAAGTACAAAGTCTGCGCACAGCTCAGGCCATGCTGGGCAGAGAACCAAACTGATGGCTAACTCCACAACAAGCAGGGCCAAAGAGTCCAACCCACTTATGACATCACAATAGGTTGGGCCATATAAAACCCAATCTGTTGCTGACATCACAACCCACTGCTTACATCACAATAAGTTGGGCAATGTAAAACCCAACCTGCAGCTGACATCACACAGGGCAGGGCCAAAGAACCCAATCCTCTGCTTACATCACAATGGGTTGGGTCAAAAAGACCCAACCTACTGCTAACTATCCTGGGCATGTAAGTGGGCAGTCATGCCACAGGGCTACAATACCAGCCATTGTAGCAATAATATGTATATACATATATATCATTTTTGTCTTCTTTGGACAGAACAGGGATGTTGTTCTTGCACTAAGAACATATCCCTGTTGGAATTTTTCACAAAGTATGATGTAATTTTTAAAATTCTTTTTATAATTTTCAAATGATAAACAGATGGGAGATGGTTTTGCTCCAGGAGAATAGAAGAAAAGATCTGTGACATTCAGTTCAATGCCTTTTTTTATTTATCTTGCAGTTATTAATTTGTCATTCAGTTGACACAGGAGCTGTGTTCAAGGATCACTAATGAAACATACTTTGGAAAAGACTTGGTGTGCTGCGTGATGTCATTCTCATTACATTAGTGAAGCTGAATGTCCACATCTGTCCTTCCATTGACAAGGGCTTTGCTTCTGTTAAATGACCACTTCTGTATGCAGGACCCTGACTTACCTTTGGCTGTAGGAAGAGATTAGATAAGAAATCAAATATTTGGCCGTGACAGTGTAACATATTGTAAGCGCACACACACACCTGCACACACCTAAGTACCCACACACGGACACATACACACAATTATTTTAAAATATGATCAGATTGTTAAAATTCTTTCAAATGAATAGGGAACAACTGGTGGCAGATGTAAAGTTGAAGAGTGCATACTGAAGGAAACCTATTCTGGATTTGCTGGAAGGTTCTGGAAGATTACAGATGAAAGGTCAAAGGTCAAGTTAGGCTGCCTGGTTCATGTACATTCCTATGATGTAATCTGTCAATAATTGATTACAGCTGTCCCATTCTCCCCTTTGCTCGCACTGCAAAATAACAAGCTCGCCATTCAACTGAAATTCTACTCCACCCATCAGTCCAACAGCTAAAAATAAATGGTGTCATTTACCGTACACAGAACTACACGGAAACATAATAGACACAATAAACACAGTATTACTCAATGTTTTTTTATATTCAACATTCACTATTTATTATTCATTTGGCTGATGCTCTTTACAAAATGACGATAGTTAATTGCCTTTATACAAAGTAAAAAACTAGAAGTGCCTGAAATAAGCACACAACTGCATAAGGAGAAGAAATGGCTACTGGTGCCATTAAGACATTAAAGCAGATTTTAATCCAATGTTTCAACAGATCAGAAAGTGCAACACCACCTTGTTCAGGTAAACTATACTTAATCCAAAAAAAAACATTTAAATGAACAGTCCACAAGACTTCTTTTTGGTCACGAAACATGAAGATATTTCATGTTTAGACTAAAATGATTTTTGGCTCAACATGAAAAACAGGATTTAAAATAAGCAATTGCCAAAACAAAGAACAATAACTGCTCTGTTGCTCTTTGGAGATTCACTTTTAATCTAGTATACTTCAGACATATACATGAGTGTGACATTGTTAGGTTCTCAAATGACAATTTAGGCATTTGGTTTATACAAGACGAGGGCTGCTACAGCACTGCTACAAGCCATCAAAAATGAATTAAAAAAAAATAAACTACTGGTCCAGATATGAAACGCACCAGAAGGTATGCAGTGGTCTAAGGCCGTGTCTTTCTTCTGAAGAGATAAAGCGCATAAAATAAAACGTCTACTGATTTATACATCTTTCCAGGATTTAAATCGCAATCACTTGAAAGTAAAACTGCATAGATACAAAAAAAAAAAGTTAAATAATATTCTGTTTGAATTTACGGGCGCACGCTGAACATCAGACACAAACGCCCGCTGTGTGAAAGTACTGCATTTATCAGTGCATCGGCACATCGGCACATTGGCGCATTCAACATAGAAAAGGACTGGCTCGCATGATCGCTGTGGATTCATGCAACGCAAAGGCAACGCGAGAGTTCAACGAACAACATGTGCAGCAGATAGAAACCAGTGCAGTAGTGTTCATAAAAACAGCTTTGGCTAATGCTCCAATGATTGGGGGGGTTGTACAGATTTCAACATTCAATACACTCCTGTTCATCGGTACTAACCTCACTATAGCTTAGGAATTCCGTAGAACGCACAGTACAGGGCTAAAAGGTGACATCGGAAATGTACATTTTTTCAGTATCGTCAACATAACCTACGAAAAGGCCAAAACTGATAATGTCTCAACAAACTCTCAACAAATTTCTGTTGTCCATCTAGTCAACGCCAACATACCAGAGGTCACAGAAACACTGTTCTCCAAAAAAAAGTATTAAAACAAGTCAGCATATGCCGTGGTCAGCATAATTCACCACAATACGAAGAACCCGGCCTTTGCACTTCTTACAGAAAGTGACAATTTCTTTTTTT